>NC_031498.1:24732719-24791089 GCF_000237925.1 Schistosoma mansoni | reverse complement strand
TTCCAGGTTTTCCATGGTGGTCTAGCTTCAGTTGACTCACGCTTTCAACTATGAAAAATACTAAATCGCCACAAAACCCCTTCTGATAATTAAAAGAATGATTACTTTCGTTTTGTTAAAACTTGGAGTAATGAAAATATAATTGGTGACTAATAATTTTCATGAAAAGAGATCATACTTTAAACACTAGAGTACAATAAATATACTCATTGACAATAACCATATTATTATCAGAAGGGGAGTTTCGTGGAGATTTTCGTAATTTAATAGTTGAATTCATAACTCGATTAAATCAAAACCACCCTGGAAAGCCTGGAAGTACTGGGTGATCGTTTCGTCCTATTATGGGACTTTTCAGCCGTGCGTATCCACGATCCCACCCACGGGATTCGAGCCCTGGACCTCCGGTCTCTCCCGTGAGCGCTTAACCTCTAAACTACTGTATCGACATCCAACGGTGTTAATGTCTAACTTCAACCAATCCACGAGATCGCGCCAACGTCCACCATGATGGTACCGCGAGTGGGATCGTGAATGCACACTGCTGAAAAGTCCCTTACTAGAGTCAAACGGCTGTCTAGTGCTTCCAAGTTTTCCATAATGGTCTACTTTTATTTGACTCATGAATTCGATAATTAAGTAGCCATATTATTTTGCTATTGTTCATAATATTAGGTACCAAATAATAAGTAGTAATAATAGAAAAAATTGATTAGGAAAATGGTACTAGAAACAAATTGTAAGACGAAGCAACTGTTGAACGTGGACTAAATATAGAAAATTGATAATGTTTAAATATTACCAAATGAGATAAAAAACAATAAGTCTAAAATACCATAATTAGACAGATAAAGTACTCCAGTCATCATTTACAATCAATTCATTTTTGTATTGTTTGTTTGAATCTCCTCATTGATGTTTAGGACTGCTATTGATCAGTCTCTTATTGTCATCTCGAAGTAAACACCAACTCTGAGATGCAGGTACATCCAGCTGACGAATCCCAAGTAGGATGGAACTCACGTCCTTGATTTCATTGTTAGCTCCCATCTATCTTTGCTTCTCATTTACAATTGTTTACAAAGAGACTATTCAATCGTAAATGTCCAACTATGCATAATAGGAGCTTATGAATCGTTGTGGATTTGTTTGTGTAAAATAACATTTATTTAACTGAGAGAAACCGAAAACGTCATTATAATTTATTCATAAGAAAAGCTTTATAACTATAGATCGACGCATATCTGTATGGGTAATAAAAAATTGAACAGATACCTAATTACCGAATACCTTCGAGGTTATTTACATAAGTGAAATTTTAAATTCTAGAAAGTCAGAAAGACTGCAAAAAAAGGAAAAAGGATTATGCAACTGTTATTGTTCTCATAGAAGCTAATTTTCGTCGAATATATAAATGAGTGGAATGCTTCATAAGTAAAGTCAATTTTTATTTCAGACATAAAATAAACGTTTTTATCGTTTTTTACAAAAAAAAACTATTCAAATATAAGTGAATAGAAAGTATTTATGCTTTTAATGAAAGGCTTTTAAATGTAATTACTTACTTAAGTTATCACGTTCCATTAAGCCTAGAAAAACAGATTTGCTCAGATTGCATAAGTTGACATTAAAAAAAACCGGAAAATAATCGTTGAAAGTTCGAAGATTTTACTTATCAGTGTGAAGTTATAAAGATTGTTACGTTTTTGATTGAGATCGTGAATAAATGAATGTTAGACCATCATTCAAAACGTGAAAGCACTGGACGACCGTCTCGTCCCAATAAGAGACTCCTCAGTAGTGTGCACTCACAATCCTACACGCAGGACTCGAACCCAAGACCTTTGATCTCGTGCGCGAACGCTTAACATCTAGACCACTGAGCCGGGATCTAACGGTTTTATTGTCTTACTTCAAACCATCCTCGAAATTACGCATTGCTGATAAGTCCTATACTAGGGCGAAACGGCCATCCGGTGCTTTCAGGTTTGCAATGGTGGTCCAACATTCATGAATTCATGATCTCAATACAGAAATTTAATTGTTAGAATACAGACCATGATTTGTTTTTTGCTATTGCTAGAATTTATTTTTGTTGATGCTCATTACATCAACTTTCTTGTAAATGAAATAAATCTGTACAAACATTATCTCAACCTGACGTGAACAATATTTTCTAATGTTTACTAGCGAAAATAAATGATTATGCTTTTTAGAACCTAATTCTTATTACAATAAGGTAATTGACAGTAGTATAAGTAAACTCTTATTCGAGTAATTAACAGGTGTATCTACTATAAAATGTACAGGATAATAATCAATCTGAGCTATTCTGTTCAACTATTATTTCTGTATTCACCATAAAATACATTCACTATTTCTATGAACTTTTGATTTAATTTCGATTAGATAAAGGATTTCTATAGTTTGTCAGTTGTTAATTTATTTTCAGGAGCTACATCTTGAAAAATGTTTCAAAATGTACCACAGAAACAGTGTTAATTTAGTTAGCCGAATGATCACAATCGGTGATAAGAATTGTCTAACAGAAAAATTCACACATCATATCTTAATAATAAACATTGAAACTCTAGTCGACAACTTCTAAAATACGTTTATCATGTTCATTTGAAAGGTTTTTGCTTAGTAAATCTTAACCATGTTGAAAAGTGGGACAAATATCTTCAATGAGATTGGTTGTTTCAAATGACATTTCACAAATATTGAATGGATTCGAACAATTTAAATCATCATGATCCGATTTGATACTGTAAGCATATCATAGATGATATTTTTGACTTTAAAACCTAATGAGATCATTGATGTGTACTGCTAAGGATTCTTATTCCTTACAATAGTATGTTCGCTTGACATATAAACCATAGATGAGTAAAATCTTTTTGGTTCGAAGATAATATCTCAAAATGGAATATATAGATATATTTGACGGATTATTTGCATATTCGAGTTTAATCTAGTTTTCACAAAGTTCACAAGTCCACGAACTTGTGATAGAAAATGTGGATAATTTTTTACTAGTGCTAATAAATAAATATAATGAAATCTTCTAGGTTACAGTATGTCTTCGAGCGAAATTAAGTAAATTATACGAATATATGTATATTAATCCATTTATTATTATTATTGTGTAAGTTAATAAAAAGAAACTTATATTAACTGTAAATGATAGTTATTATGTAATGCTTAATTACTACGGGGTCGGGTGATGTAATTTTTTTAACTTACTTTCATTAGTATGAACTCTGTAAGGGAAAGTAAACAAATTCTATTCACAAATTCTGAGCAATTCTATTTTCAAGATTCGAGATCTGAAATTAAGTATATATATTACATAATTAGTTATATATTTTGATATGATGAATACTTGATATGATTTTTAAACTGATTTGATTTAAGATAAATGAATCATGATTCGTAGTGGAGTTCAGGATGAATGTGTTCTTTTTCTGGTTTTGGACTCGCTGGCTGAATCCATAACGTTTTTCAGTCAAATATGATTATTTTTGAAATTGGAAATAAGATTTCATGGATTATAATAACCAATGGAGATTGTACTGAATTGTATTTTTCTTCGTGATGTATTTGTATTCAACTATGTATAATGGTTTTGTGAATAGTTGTCGTATAATTAATAGTATCTTAAGTTAATAAAATCAAAGTGTAGTCGATCATTCACTATTGATTTGAATC
The DNA here is from genome assembly GCF_000237925.1 of Schistosoma mansoni. Classification (NCBI taxonomy): domain Eukaryota; kingdom Metazoa; phylum Platyhelminthes; class Trematoda; order Strigeidida; family Schistosomatidae; genus Schistosoma; species Schistosoma mansoni. The sequence goes on along the minus strand of NC_031498.1, from coordinate 24,787,378 downwards.
CAGTAAAATGTAGTTTTCTAGCTCTACAATCATCGGCATAATAACGTTTAGCAGAATGACTCCATGACACTCTCTGTGTAATCTAATTATATTAAAATGAATTAAAATTTAAAAACGTTATGTGGTGTCTTGTTTGACATCTTGGTGTATAAGTTTGAAATAAAGTTTGGTAATACAAATGTATCGTTTCTCAATGAAGCTTTTAGAAAATGGATTCAGAAAATTATATATATATATATATATATATATATATATATATATATATATATATATAGTCATAAGCAGTAATCCAGTACCGATTTTACAAATTAAATATAACTGTTCAGTGACTTAGACTCTGATAGTAGAAATCACCTATCAAAGGACTTCACAAACTGGATGAAGTTTACAAATGGAAGGCGAAAGGTAACAAAGATAACGTGATTTCTTACTTCTCTTCATATAAATGCCTTGGGGACATGCAAATATCAATATTGAAGAGGTGATAATGAAATTTATCTTACAACTTACACTTAAAAGTGGTCCTATGCACAGTCTAAATATAAAATGATATGCATACGTTTTACATGACAATTGATTTGGCCATTCTCAATTTTCTTGTAATCTTTCATATAAAATGTGATCAAATAATCTATAATACTTATTAACAATAATCCCTGCTATCACGAGTGCATAAGCTGATGAACAATGTTTTTTTGGAGCTTTGTTATCCTTTAGAAAAAAGCAAGAACAAAGATTCTAGCAGAATAGCATGAATTCTTTTTATTTCGTTGATTTTCATCAGTTGCTTACAACCTATATAATTAATTTAAACCCATTTCGTAATTATGATTTTAAATACCACAGATTGTAAGCAGCTGACGAGAATCAACAAAGAAATATGAATCCAAGCTGTTCTGCTAGAATCTTTATTCTTACTCCTTTCAAAATGATAAACAGAACTATATGTATGAAATCTGTTATTCTTATTGTCCTTAATCTATAAGACGAGTTAGAAACTTTAAACTAGAAACGCCTACAAACTTACTCAATAATTTAATATTACTTATATAAAGAAAATGAACCTCAGATTGGTTAAATCGTTTGAAGCATACCTGTCCATCTATATATGTTGTCTAGAAATCAACATCTAATTAAAACTATTTATATCAAACAAGTTTATTCTATCGTAGATCTCATTGAATGAATAAAATTTTAGAACTCTCTTAGTGAAAATTTCATCTTAACGGCGCATATTGCGAAATATTAAACGCTGTAAAAAAACAATTTAGGCTGTGTAACCTACTTTAGTACACTTCTAAAGTTTTTAGGTAAACAAAATTTGTATTCATTATGAGGATCATGCTCCTCGATAGCATGGTGGTGAGTATCTCCGCCTGTCATGAGGATCATGTGAAAAATAACCTAACATAATTTGCAAATATTTTATTCAGAGATTATTATTGTTAGTAATTAAATTTTTGGTTGATGTAGTGTTTCATTCTCAACCACCAGTTTTAACTTTCATTATCAGTAAATACTTTACATAGAAGTAACTTGTTTACACCTGTTACCCCTCGTCGAGATGTATGGGCCAACCACCAGCATTCATCATCCAACCCTGTCCTGCGCAATCTCTTCCAATTGCTATTCATCCTTTTTATGTCTATTTCCGATTATCGACGCAGTGTGTTCTTTGGTCTTCTTCTTTTCCGTTTCCATTCCGGATTCCAAGTTATCCCTTTCCTCATTATGCAGTTTAATGATTTCCGTAGTGTTTGTCCTATCCAATTCCAACGTCTTTTCCTAATTTCCTCTTCATCTGGAAGTTAGTTTGTCCTCTCCCACAGTAGGCTGTCACCGATAGTATCTGGTCAACGGATATCGAATATCATGTGTGCACTACTATTTATAAATATTTGTACCATCTTGTTGATGGTTGTAGTAGTAAAAATATGATTTACTTATGAGTAACGAAACAGTTCACTCTGAGGAAATTGTTCAAAATTGATCATTTTCATACGTTTTGTTATTTGTATTTGATTACATAGCCCTGTAGGTTTTCTTGTTCATTTGGCCTCTGACAATGTGACTAATTGCTATTTGCTATCTGGATTGGTAAATCTGACTTATATCGATATTCTGACCGATTGCAAATTAACATGATTACTACTAAAATCTAAACGTACAATTAAGGGACTCTGGATGAACTAATCCACCTCTTACAAGTTAACTAATACACTGAAGTATACATGAAACAGATATTGATATTGTTCGGAACCAAAATAAAAACTAAGAAATCAAGTTTTCTACCCCCAACAAACAGAATATCACCGATAAACACACACCTGATATACAGATCGCTTTCATCATGATGAAATACGGTCATAAAATATTCTAACCCATAGATACTGACGTTTAAAATATGGTATTAAAACTAATGTTAAGATCAAATACTCAGTAAGAATGGTATCTCCGTGAAAGTGTCGAAATTCAGTATTTTAATATCGAATACCATCGTTGTTAAGATATTTATTTTGAAATATTTTCAATTTCAACAGTTTCACTTGACTTGCATTTCAAAATAGGTGTTAAGTGTTGTGTAACACAAACTAACATTTTCATACTGATCAATTAAGTATTTCCATGATGTACAAATGATAGTCAAACTTTCCGCCAACATTAACCAAGAGTCATAGTTGTGAAAGTAATTATTAAATGAATAGTAACTATCGTCTAACCATTATGTTCTGTTAAGTAGGTACAATTATGTTAAAATAATACATATAGTATGTTCATATAAATAGTTATTGAAATCATCCTACATTGAAATTGATAACAATGATCTAGGTTACTTAAAAAATTAAAAAAATTTGAATTACCCTTTTTTATTGATTAATTAATATTAAGACATGAACAGGAAATGAAGATACAGTAATAGACAATGAGAAAGCATTTTACTTCAAGTATGACTTGTTTTTCTTTTTATCACGTTTATATGTTTAACTATACGGACGTGATTGTATTTTCTATCATATCCTTATTTCTATTATTACAGAAATACTTGGTATAAAGAAATTATGTATGTAAACAAATGTTGTTCACAACTTCTGTAGGATCATATAATCAATCGATTTGTTCTTGGCTATTTTCTCAAAATAATGATAAATGTGAAGTATTCATGACAAATGATATTTTCCGTTATATTGACTATTTAATCAATAAACAGCCATTTTCTTTGATCACTTTCATATAACCGAAACTTTGACAATGTAACTGAAAAAACAAACTAGACGAGTTTTGCTTGAATATTTTATGATTTTTGAAATATTTCAACAACCAAATTTCAAATTTCTGAAAGTTGTGGTAAGAAACATTCATTTGAGAAAGTAACGCTCCATTGTTTTTTGGAAAATCTTTTTCATTTACACAGCTTAAACAGTTATCTATTTATGATTTTAAACAAACTAGAACAAAATCAAACTGGACTGATAGAAATGCATGTTGTATCGATTGTATGCGTGCGTGCGTTCTTGCCCAGTTGATATATATGAACGTGCTGATTCCCACCAATGAGAGAGGAGTGAATTTATCGATCGGACTAGTGATACACGAAAATCCGTATGAACAGTCTTGAGTACTTATCAGTCCTGCTTTCTGTCTAGCCCAGCCAGTTAAGTCCAGAACACCGATAACAGTCTTTGCAATATGAATAATTATTCTCAAACATACTAGGTTTATATACTAAACAAACAGACCACATCGTACCATAAAATAGAAAATAACATTTATACAGGATTTGACCAAATGTGACTGTGAATAGGGGGAACAGTAATTAATGAACTGGGGATGACTCAAGAATGGTAAATCGTATAATAATATTCTATAGGTCAAAATGAAGCTTATAATAAGAGGAACATGAATATGAATAGTTTAGTTACTTAACAATTATACAATAAAAATATATGTACAGTACTAACCCAGAAATAGATTTCAACAGATACCGTTCATTATTCTCATCGGGATATAACACATTCAAATTTGTGGATTACTTTACATAATCTTACTGATTATTATTAATCGAATTGTATTATTGAAAGTATGTACACAAGAACCGATAACTCCAATCACTAGTGTTAAAACGCATCAGATATTACAAATTAGGCTTTATATTTTCAGAATAACTTCCATGACTTTCTGCTTTAAACAGATTACAGAATTAAGGGATATTTTAATAACACAGAATAGTTGAGATGTGGAAATGTGATTGTACTAGACCTTACCATGTTTAAAGGTATAGATGTACATATTTTTCAAATCAGATTCATATTGATTGAAGTTGAAAAGTTGCGAAAAATTCCTCTTTATTATATGTCGCATAGTTTAACATCATATAATTCAATATATAAATATCTAACCATCCGTATATACAGTTGAGATCATGCGTCAATGGAAGCTAGACCATCATAAAAAACCTGTAAGCACTGGACGGCCGTTTCGTCCTATTGTGGGGCTCCTCAGCGGTGCGCATCCGCGATCCGGCCTCGCGAGATTCGAACCCAAGTTGCGCACTACTGAGGAGTCCCGAAATAGGAAGAAACAGCCGTCAAGTGCTTGCAGGTTTTTCATAGTGGTCTAGCTTCAATTGACTCATGATCTCAACTATATAAAATTACTAAATCCTCCACAAAACCCCCTTCCCATTCGTATATACTATGTAATTCTTACATATATATATCATTGTATAGTAAGCAGTTGAACAGAAACTATGAGATAACGATAGGTAGATATTTTGGTCGTTATTACGGTTGAACTCTTTCATACGATAATAATGGCCGTTAGTGAATTACAGGTAAATTTGGATAGTTCTTCTATTTTCAGAGTCTATTTTTCAGATGGATGATGATAGTTTCACAGATTATTGAATCATTTTGATATATCTTACTAGGTCTGGTGTCACAACATATGATAAAGATTATGGGAAAACATTGATCTAATTACCGGATAATAAAAGTTATTCAATGAATTGTTTGTCAAACATACATAACTCTATTTATTATCAGTAGTAAATAATCAGAAGTTGTGTCAGTCATGACTGACATCTTTATTACATACAATCAATGCATTTGGGTAGATGTAATCTATGGAAAACAGACTCAATTAAATATTATATGTCATTAATCTTTTGTTGTATACCACAAGTTACAGCTTACTACAACAATGTAATGATTTCCTGTAAATTAGTTTAGCTATTCAAACATATTAACCATGATGTATATATTAACATGTCATAATTATTCCATGAAAAAAAACATTTATATATTGTTGATAAGTTAATTAGAAATGATGCTATTTCCTGTTGTTCAACTTCCTGTACATAGTCATAAAACTTAAGTTAATTGAATGCGGAAATAGGGTACCAATTTCGTCATGTAATTGATGTTCATTATGGTTTGAAATGTAAGATGAAGAACATAAAGAGTCAGGAATGATGTATTATTCGATATCGGATAATATTTATTGTGTAGTTTCCTTCAAAACAATACTGAAACATGTAAAGTTTTATAATTTCATTATCAGAAGGGGGTTTTCTGGAGATAGGACTGATAGGTTCTGGGTTCGAATCTCGCTAGGTGGGATCGTGGATGTGCACTGCTGAAGAGCCTCATAATGCTCAGGAATCCCACAATAGGACGAAACGGCCATCCACTGCTTCCAGGTTTTCCTTGGTGATCTAGCTTCAATCGACTCATGATCACAACTATATAACATTTTATAATTTAAGTTGATTCGGATATAACGGTTATAGTATTCCAGATATAAACCCAAGGGATAATTCAATTCTTTTTGAACAAATAAGTCTCAACATCAATTCAAACTGTAAGCCGTGAGTTTTTTTCTACCAAGTCAGTGTAAACTTGAAACGTTGAATAAAATGATTATTAATTGAGATTTTTACAGATTTCATGGCATTTTACTTGATTGGAACACAAAATCGTTAAAACAAGATAAACATGTTAAGCAAAAGAATTTAAACTAGAGATGTATGAAATTCATTTTATTCTGCATCAGAACTTTCATACTTAATGGAAGAGAAGATTTTGATTGTTCTATGTAAATATTACTTTTATTCAGCACAGACAAAATTGGTATGAGAGCATTAAGTCCAAGAATTCATAGATTATCAGTATACAGCAGTGGATATTGTTGAATTTTAATTGAGATCACAAATCCATGAATGTTGGACCACCATTAAAAACCTGGGAGCACTGAACGGCCATTTCGTCCTAGTGTGGGACTCCTCAGTAGCGCGTATCCACGATACCGCACGTAAGATTCGGAATCAGGACCTTCGATCTCGCGCTAGTGCCTGGTCTCTAGACTACTGGGACAGAAACTAACAGTGTTAGTTTCTAATTTCAACTCAACAATCTCCACAACCCTATACTGACAATTATGTGTTCTCTAGTGACTAGATTCGAGGTAACTCTCGAAGTTCCACTGGGAAGCCGTTACCAGTTGTGTCCGAATCGTGTCAGGTGTGAGGCAGGTACCCACCAATGACGATGGAAAATAGTCGCGTAATACCGTGGATTGGTTGAAGTTAAACATTAACACCGTTGGATGACAGCTCAGTGGTGTAAAGCTCAAGCGTTCGCATGCGAGACAGAAGGTCCTGTGTTCAATTTCCATACCAGGATGAAACGGTCATCCAGTGCTCCCAGGTTTGCAATGGTGGTCTAGCTTAGATCAACTCATAAATTCAATTGTTAAATTATATTCTGTTCTTTTATACATTAGTAAATTCCCCTGTTCATCTCATTTCCTTGTGATCAAAAATCTTCAACTGAAATCGATGTTGAACAAAATGGAGTTCATCATCACTTAGATGAATTACTTACGCCTGTTACTCCCAATGGAGCAAAGGCCCCCGACCAGCATTCTCCAACCCACTCTGTCCTGGGCCTTCTTTTCTAGATCTATCCAGTTTTCGTTCATTCTTCTCATGTCTGTTTCTATTTCTCGACGTAATGTGTTCTTTGGTCTTCCTCTTCTCCTTTGACCTTCAGAATTCCATGTGAGGTCTTGTCTTGTGACGCAGTTGGGTGATTTCCTCAATGTGTGTTCTATCCACTTCCAGTGCTTCTTCCTGATTTCTTCCTCCGCTGGAATCTGGTTTGTTCTCTCCCACAGTAACTTGTTGCTGATAGTGTCTGGTCAACGGATCCGAAGTATCTTGCGTAGACAACTGTTAATAAACACTTGTATCTTCCGCCTGTAGTTCCTCCGAGGGCTACTGCCGGTCCCAAGCCCGGGTAAAGGAGGAGAGTTGGGCATGGGTTAGCGACTCCATCCCGTAGAAAACCAACTTGCTAAAAAACGCTAACCGGAGTTCATCATTAAATTAAATTATTCTTGATTGTACTCAAATTATCAAATAAAGAATGAAAATTAGTATCGATAAAATAAAAATGAAACTGATAAAAAAATACACAATTTGAGATTAGGAATTTATGCATTAAAATTTTTATTTTAATTAAGAATTTTTATTGCTCCCAAATCAAAAGTAAACAAATCGTTGATTGATAAAGAAACTATAATGAATTTTAGGAAACAAATATGTAAATACATTTGTGATGAATTCTTGATTAAAAGAAGTAAATAAACTATAATAAATAACAAAGATGGATGGTGGCTAGTAGTGAAATCCGGAACGTGCATTTCGTCCTATTTGAGACTCGTCAGTTGGATGTACCTGCATCCCACCCGTGACTCGAACTCAGTACAAAACTTATTATATAGCTTTCACAGAAATTTCTAAGGATTGTTTTAATGGATAAAAAGGTTGCTGTTACCAGTTAATGTTGCTCTAACGATTTTTTTAGAGCTTTGATAATAAAATATATAGTTCATGTGTTTGATAGCGGACCAATTTAACTATGTGAAGGTTTGTGTCTCATGATATCATGTAAAAACCAAAGTGAAAGATTTATTCTGATTATTATTAAACAGGTATTTTGGACTCTCAAACTGGGATTTTATTGTGAGCAAATGTTTAAGTGAACATATTTCTCTTGATTATAGCATAATGTTTTCAGTTTGGATGAGAATAATCATATCTATACATAGAGATATGTATGAACATACCTAAATTTAAAGGGAATAAGAAGGCTAAAAGTCATAACTTTGTCAAGAATGGGAGTTCGACGGGTATTGTAATGCTGGTCAGAGATTTGAATGCTTAGGACACGAGTATAGACAAGGAAAACTGATTATGGATTTGATACTTGAAGGAGCCGTAGGTTCGCACTCCTGATGAGTACAATGCGTGTTCGAAAGCATGAAATAAATGAATGATAACCAACCGCTATGTGGCAACCCAAGTTAATAATTTGAATTATAATACTATGAGCAGTTTGTTTCTTGAACCATTAAGTAATCTATTGGTTATTTAGTGGTTATTCAGTTAGGCAATACATTTGAGAGGTATTCTCGCTCAAAAAATGGGAGTCATTGCTTCTATTTTGTTTGCCTTATATTATCCATTTTTGATTTACTACTCCTTTGTATTACAATATTGTATTTCAGTTCACATTTATACTGGTTGTACGTGAATATTACTCTACGTTTTGTAACAAATTAGTGAAGGTCAAAACGAATCAAAATAACACAGCTGAATTTGATTACCATTGAAATCAATGTAACATCACTTCTGAATAATCTCAACTTATGACAAACAGATTAACAGTCGAGTCTCTATTAAGAAATCACTTAGTATTTTTTGTTTGAATCTTCCCATTGTTGTTTAGGACTGCAACTGGTCAGTCTCTAATTGGCGTATGTACACACTGTGCGTATTGCCTCGATATAGCCTTAATTCACAATACTAAGTGAATTTAAACTTCACCGCATCGAACAAGCAAGTGGCTATCAGAACTCAGTAGCTGAGTGGATAACGCTATGGCGTTTGAAGCGAAGTCTACTGGGTTCGAGTCCCAGAGTGAACATCAACTCTGAGATGCAGGTACATCCAGTTGACCAGTCCTAAATAGGACGAAACGCGCGTCCTGGATTCCATTGTTAGCTACTGTCCATCTTTGCTTTCTATTAAGAATTGTTTTTAAACAAAAAGAATTGATATAAACTTATAGTTTAAGTAAGAAAAATACGTTTTCATAAGTTAGTATTCCTTTATACATTAGTGTCGAATATATGAATTTGTTCGAAATCATGTATCAATCAATGCTATGAATTTGTGCTGAAATAATATATCTCTTTAAATCAAATGCAAATTGATGTTGCCTTAACGATTAATGTATCATTAAAATGAGCCAATTTTAAAATATTTATGTTGTCAGTATAGTTATTTTCGAAGTGTAAATAACAATATACCCAATTTTTAAGTTTCCATCGTTATTACTTACGTTTACTTTTCTAATAAGATGTGAAACATTCACTGAAAGGTTATTCTAAAATGCTTCACCGGTTAAGCCAATTTGTATTTAGTTTTTATTATTTCATTCCTAAAAATTTCATTATTCAATCTAATATGTAATCTCACTCCTTCATAGAAATTTTTCAAAGATTTGATTAAGATCAGAAATCAGGTTTACTATAACCACATATACTTTCTTTGACATCATCTATATCGTGTAAAAAAAACACAGGGAATTTTTAATAGTCGACTGTAATGTCTGATAATTCTATGTTGTTCAGTTCCAAAAATCAATTGCATTTTTACACTTGAGAAACCTTTTTGTCAAACATTGTGAGGAGTATATAAGAACTTTCGTCTAAATTAGAGCGTATAGTTTCACAGTATTTGAGCGCCGAGTTGATGTAAGACATTAAATAAGAATAATATATTTGTAAAATTTCAGCGAATGAATTTGTAGTAAATCCAACGTTTCGCCTGGCAATCTGGTCCAAGCTTTTCCAAGGGAATATAATCAAACATCCAAATTATCGAATATAAATAGGTACAACGGTTCTTCGTTTCATTATACACTAAATAGGGCATCCAATCAATGTTAAAATATGTCTAGACTGGGTATATGTATTAGTGTGTAAGAGATTTGTGATGTGAAATGATATGTGTTAATATAACATTGTATAGAAACGTAAGTGGTGAGAGGAGAAATTTCATTCACAAATATATTATTCCTAATTAATATCTTGAGGAGTTATTAATTTATTGGTTGACATAATTGATATCGTCTAGAAATTGATCACTTTGGATCTTCATCTGTATACAATTTAGATTTTATTATCTTGAAACATGTTGTTATGTATTTAATATACTTTACTAGTCAATATCTATCTCCGTTTAAAATGTTTGTGACAGTCTGCACAAGATTCATAAATATCAAATGTAACTGATTAATTGTAGTCTTAAACACAAACAACGGCAATAGGCAAATAATCTTCACAAATGTATTAACAACACTTCATCATTTGTTTTGAGTTTTGTAAACGACTAAATATTGAAGCTTATTAACTAAATCTATGTCTCTTTGTTTTACTTCTATTCTGTAATGGATATATTTTCTATCCACCTTATGAATAACTTATTACTAAGATTGACAATTTAATTGATAGATGATTATAAATCATGGTAACTAAAGAATTCACAGAAAAAAAAGAAAAAAGAATTCATCCATGAAATCATCTATCAGTTAAGTTTAAATGAAAGACAAAACCAGAGAGGGATGTATCTTTTTAAGTATGGTTAACTACATTTAGGAAATGTAATGTGAATGACAAATGTTACCATTTCATGAAAAAACTAATAATACTTCAAAAATATATTTATATGATGGATAAGAATAAATCTACCTTAGTTTATTGTCTAGAATGAATATTCACTTTGTCTATATTGTGAATACAGGCTTCATAGTGTATTATATAATTAAGGACATTTGAAATCAGCTATAATATAATAATTTCAATCTCAGTCAAACTACATATGGTTATCATAGTTTGGAAAGTATAAATTAGGTGATGTTTTAATGATTTGTACAGGTTTATATTTAGGCAATAAAATATTTGAATGAATTATAGTTCAGTTAAACAAATAGCAATTCGTTGGTTTACATTTTAAACCAAATCATTAAACTCACTAGTAATGTGGTGTATGCCACTGATGTCGACAGATATAAGTAGTATGCATCGTCAAACGAAAGTGAAATACCTTGTAGAAGAAGGTTAATAAGATCAGAGAAAAGAGAATGAGGACAGTGAATTATTGCTGTGGAAACGAAAGAACAATGAAGTCTGAAACGATTGACTGATATTTTCAAAATGATCAATCAAATTTGAGACAATTGGTTGACATTTTACAAATTAAGTATTTCTGCATGGTTCTCAGATTTTACTAAGATGTTCATTTAATTGTCCCACTTGTGTTCCCATTCACTACAACAGTATTAAAAACAGTTGATATCATTTTGATTTCTGTTAAATTAGTGGACACGTAGCAGTTTGTTAACGTTATTTGTAATTAGACCAACTTCACAATAGATGAATTTCAGAATAAACTTCAAGGCAACTGTTAAAAATGGAAACTACTCATTAAATGATCAGTATTAATGAGAGTTTTACAATACATTTGATATTTTTGAGTTTACTCACTACTAACTGTCAAGTTACTGTATGAATTTTGATTGATTTGCACGATGAAGAGATATTGTTCATTGAATAACATCTGACATACTGTATACTGAACGATGATCTTTGTATTACCATGTCTCATATTTTCCTTCCATCTAGAAACATTATCCGAGAGAAAATTCTAAGAAAGTTCAATAACTGAGATCAAATTGTTTACGTCTTGAGTTCCGTTTCTTGCATCAAGTAGTGAATTACTGAAATTCTTTACTACTATACGTAATATCAGAACCATCTTCTGATACATTCAAAGAGAGATAGCATCCTCAAAGTACTACTAATATAGTTCGATTTACTTCGGATCCTTACCACTAATAGTTGAATTCATTTTAACATTGAGATTTTTGTTTGAGATCTCTTTTAGGCGGAACAGGAATAAAGAAAACGTCGTTACTGAATTTCTGTGATTTGTTCAGTTTTCATTTTGTATATATTGATAAAATATGTTATGTGAACCGAGATGGATGGTGGCTAGCAGTCGAATCCAGCGCGCTCATTTCGTCCTATTGGGTACTCGTCAACTGGATGTACCTGCATCTCAGAATTGATGTTCAGTCTGTGATGTTAATAAGAGACTGATCGATTGCAGTCCTAAATATCAATGGGGGGAGATTCAAACAAGTAATACAAAATGATTTATAATATGTGAAATTTACTTGAATGTTCTGTGATTCCGTGTTAAAATACATTCAATTGTTCCTACTTGCGTTCTCCTACACTACAGTAATTGTTAAGAAAGTAGAATTCATTTTACTTTAGCATATAACTATGTTGATTCTACTACAGATTACTATAAAATGATGTCTTTTGAAAAGTCCCATGCAACCTTTGATTGCATTTAGTGAACTAGTTCATGTCGTTGTGTTCAACATTTGAAAAATTTCATAATGATTTGGCTAACTCAGATGGGTCATTTTTAGTTGTATACTGGTTAATTATTTTGGCATAGATATCATTTACTTATCAATGAATATTCATAACAATATATAGATGGAAGCAAGGGAATAAAAGTCATTTGTTGTGCAGTATTCATTTGAGCATTAGAACTGTAATTCAAAAATTTAAATGCCTACTTTTATTTAGCTTGGTTTTATATAATAATCTTTAGTGAGCATCAATAAGTTACTGTGTTTAGTCCGATATGATTGATTTCACAGGAACGTGGAAAGTTTTTTCTCAAGCAAACATATAAACCTTGTTTACAATTTGCAGAAATTTCTCTGAATAATTGGAAAATTATACGCAATATTTTCTGTAAACAGACTGTTCTGATAAATGTGTAAAATGTCTTTATTTGCTTGTTAATATCAAATTGGTTAATCAGATTTCTTACATCCAGTTCCCCCTACAAATGTAAATAAAACCATGACATTAATTGAGATGAAACTGAGTGAATTCATTTTATTCTGCCTTATTTGCTATTCTAGTTCAGTTTGAAGATAATTGGGAAAAGTATTTAACATGAACAATTTGAGGGAAAACCTGGATTATAGTGTTTATTTGACTCTAGAGTCAATAATAACACAAAGCTAATTGTCAGGGTTTTTTACAAAACGATGCAACAATGATTGTTATTTATGGAACAGTAATTTTTTCTTAACTGCGTTACTGGTATTGTTAAGTTTCTTAACATTCGTAGCAATATTTTTATGAAGATTACATTTTGTACATATTTCCCCATAAATTGACGTTTATTTATGTTGTGGCAAGAGGTGTCCGAGAGTCGATACTGATACACATTCCTTTTTCACATGAGCCCAGATACTCGATAAAAAAAACAGGGAGTGAGAAAGGAGATTTAATTTGTCGAATCACATGTACGTGTAATCATTTTTATATATGTATATATGTCGTTTTGGATGTAAAAGAAAGACATTACTTGGCCAACTAGATACATTTATCTTTTGAAGAATTCAGATAAATTAATGACATTAATTTATAGTCTTTTAAGTAAATTAATATGATCAGAAAGGTGTTTTATGGAGGTTTTTGTCATTTTAATCGTTGAGTTTGTGAGTCGATCTAAGCTAGAGCACCATTGAAAACCTGGAAGCCCTGGACGATCATTGTTGGATGCCGGCTAAGTGGTCTAGAGGCTAAGCGTTCGCGCGCCAGACAGAAGGTCCTGGGTTCAAGTTCTGAGTGTTAGATCGTGAACACTGGCTGCTGAGGAGTCCTATACTCGGATAAAACAGTCACTCAATGTTTCCAGGTTTTCAATGATCTAGCTTAGAGTGACTAATGAATTCAACAATTAAAATAAATATGAGTCTTCGTTTCGGTGTTAATAACTGTTTTAAAATCGATTACAAATTTTCTTTCAACGGTCGTGTTAGATAAGAATTTCGATGACGTTTTATTATACTATCTAACTTCAGCAAGATCATGCGAACATACGATCAAACTAGAAATAGTTTTAAATGGGTTTGGAGAAACACGAAATCACATAGCAAGATCATATATCCGAACAAACTGAAGAACCTAATCGCAAGAGATTGATTGTACGCTTGAAATAAATAACATTGACTAAATTATATTTGTTATCTTTGGAAGCTTCATAATATTTGTCTTAACTAACCAACTATTTTTCTTAAATAATCCTGAAAGTCCATAGACACTTTAGCCATTTCAACAGTTTTTCCATACAATATTTTCCACCTTCAACGCATTGCAATTAACCTGTTCACAGACTGTTTTTTGAATGCAATTAAGTAGCAATCATCGACACAGTAAATTGGCATTGGGAATGTAGGACAGAAAGTTATTCCGTCATACATCATTAATGCGAAAATCATACTTGCAATCTATTCACCTTCTTAATACATTTCAAACACTTTCCGATTGAATCCTCTCTCGATATCACTCAATTTTATGATAAACACCACTTGTTTTCATTAGTATCTAACCCATTTACTATAAATTTTTATTGCTTACCAATACTATACAACAAAAAATAATCTGAATTACTTCAATCACAACATCGATAAGTCACTGTGTTTTATTCAAATACTTTTTTCGAGAAGCTGAGAATTGGTTACTAATCGCATTACTTAGTTCTCTTACATATACAAGCCATTTTAAACACAAGAATTAAAAATTATTACGTCTTCCCATAATCCAAAAAAACGATTATCTATTATTCATGACAAAGGTTTCATATTACGTGTTTATGCCATGTTTCAGGATTATACTAATACTTAACTATATGATTTATGAATAATAAAACAATTAAGGTATTTTATTTATATGGACTGAAACCAACAATAGAGTCATTGAAAAACTGGAGGTTGCTGTTTTGAATAAAAACATCGTAGGCGGTCAAACATAAGACTATCCAGTATAGCATGAACCCCGATAGGACTGAACAGAAGAGCTGAAATCTGTTGTTTGATATCAAACATTAACACTCTTACAAACAATATAATTTGTAGCATTTGCGCTATAGCTAATTTACTTGAAGGGTATCCAATGGTTAGATGTAGTGGCGGTGTCCGCAAAATAGAACCATTTTGTTCAAACTGCAATAATAATTTAATTCAAATGAAATCAGGAACTTTTTGATCTCATTACCAACATATGTCAGAGAAGATCATCAATAAACTGGTAATGTAAATGGAATATATATACAGGTCATAATAATTCTATCGAAAAGGTAGTTATCTATGAATGCGAGTAGATTTTCTGAACAAATGCTTTTTTAGTAAGTATTTGAATACAAGTGAGAAGGTACCAAATGAAGTAATATATTGATAGGGTAATATTTTCGATTACGCTACATATAGCTGCATAATAATAGGAAACCATAATATGAGCAATATTTATATATTCATTTAAACATATAAGCCTTTGTACGAAGGAACACCAAAATATATATGCGCCACACAGAGTAGTTTTCATTCAAC
Source organism: Schistosoma mansoni (assembly GCF_000237925.1). Taxonomy (NCBI): domain Eukaryota; kingdom Metazoa; phylum Platyhelminthes; class Trematoda; order Strigeidida; family Schistosomatidae; genus Schistosoma; species Schistosoma mansoni. Next base: position 24,771,830 of record NC_031498.1, on the reverse strand, counting down.
TTCTGTGTGGACTGAAAAACTGCCTGAGTGCCCAAACGCAGGCAGGTGATCCTCTTAGGAAGCTAATCTGGGAGTCTTTGATCTCGAAATCTGATCCAAGAGGCAGCGAAGCGACGTTAAAAGATGAATTCTTATGGTAACCGGTGACCAGCAATAGATTCACACAGCATCTATTCCCTACGGTTTATTTGAACCGCTTGTATGAAATCAGGGTTTTCCAACTCGTCTAGGTGGATCCTCCGTACAAACTGAGACGGTTAAAATTCCAGACATTCGCTTTACGTTCTCTCAATTCCGTGAACAACACCACCGCGAGAAAACAGTTGAGAGGGTTTCTCTGGGAGTGATTTTATGTTTGTGAAAAGGGACATAAAACTCCATGCATGCTCGGCCGTACTTGAGCATTTGCGGGCTTTCTTCTCACATTTAAAATGGTCTCACAATAAAAACTGAAATTTACAGCAATATTAACATCAATAGGATTTGACTGTCTTTAATTTCACTATAAAAGCGGCTAAATATTATTTAAAAAGGAAAGCAACCAACACTGTTCAATAATCAATTTAATGAAAACAATGTATAGTGCATCATGTTTGTCCATTCAAATTTATAATTTCTTGTAGTCAAATGACATTATACGTTATTTACATCACAAACAATTACTAGCAAACAACTTTTGAACAAGTTAATTCTCCATATGAACAAAAAATTGCATTTTATATTGTTGTTATTCACAATTTTTGTAAATCACGCTTTACTGTATCCCTAGATTATTATATTTTTTCCTTGATTTAGTGTAAAGTCTCTTTCTAACCAAAATTTGTAATTCTGTTTTAGTGAACATTGTTACTTCGTATCTTCAATTCTATGTTCAGGAAATAATCAGTATGTACTTCACTCAAAATAAAAGGCGGCCTGCTTAAACATCTGGGCTACCTGTTCCTGTCATCTATATATTTCAACAAATTATCTAATATTGTTTGTTTTAATACATCATTATGGCTATTAAGCACACAACCTATTCAGGTGCGTTTCTGAAAACTGTACAACCTTTCGCTGTAAAGGTTACAAAAGGCCTAATCAGAGATATCGTGTTTGCTGGGAACATGCAGCAAAAAGAATATACATTATTCATATGTCGATTGACTGAACTGCTGACATCTAACTGGCGATCACTGAATATTTATCGTCAGGAGCAACGAAGAAATAAGAAACGTAAACATGTTGAAATACTTTATGCTGAGAATTCGATTTTGTACCAAATAATATAATATTGAATAAAGCTAATAATAATAATAATAATAATTAAAGGATTTTGATTGTTGTTATTCATATTAGTTGGTTGGTTTATAGATAAGGATTATTTTTGTCATGATTATTAGATTAAATATTTTAACTACCAAGTGAATGGTAGCTGAGGAATGAGGAAAAAAGAATTAGTACTCATTTTGTTTTGTTTGACGCTTAATTTTTGAAGACATTGATCTATATTACTGGTGATTAAATTTCTTCCACAAACATTGTCATGACAATTTAAGTTCAATGTAGACTTACAATGCATTATATACTAATTGTCTGTTGTAAGGTGTTCATCAGTTTTAAACACGGGGATTGTTTGCATAGTGTTTACTCTGAATAGTGGTTAATACACTTTTAAATTATTTATCCATAATATGTGTACAATGTAAGCTTATATGATGTCTGGTTAAGTTAATATTGTATGTTTCGTTTAACAGTTTACTATCCCTGTGTTTAACAGTAAATAAATAGAGTATTTAACATCGATTTGCGAGAGAAATCAAATTTGAAAGGATACTTTAAAAGATACTTCCTAAAGTTCCAACATTTATCCAGGGAACGTGAAGTTCGTTCTTTCAGTGATTTATAAACTATATGTACCTGTATTCCAGTATTAATATTCAAATTCAAATCCAATTACAGAACTTATCTCTTTATAAACAAACATATTGAAAAACACACAGTTAGTGCTGAAAATTTAGAAAAGTAGGACGGTTGATGATACCATTTACGCTGCAGTTTATATTTACTATGAGAGTTTCCAGGTTCTTACTAATTGTACACATTCCATAAGTAGCAATAAGAAAGCAAACTGATTGAACTATAGATTACTGTATATATTTTACGAAATAATTTGAGAATACAAAACCTACATTTCTCATCTACTTATTCACAAAAACACAGTATAATTCAATTGAATTTTTCAAAAACATTAACGAAACGTTTTATAATTCGCGCATTATATAACACCTATTAAAACTATTGTATCCAAGGTTTCAAGTACATTTATTTAGCGAAATTCAATAGTAAAATGTAATCGCTAATGACTTTATATTTTTTTGTCACGAACATTAAGGAACTTCAATGTCGCTAGTAAAAATATGTAAAACCTTCGTGATTTCTATCATTGTTTCCCCTTTCCAACTTCGCTTGGCAACCAACAAAAATTATTTTAATTTACTGTGAGTATTTCTATTCGGATTCCCATATTGTCTTTACATATTATAACTTGGTTTTGTTCTCACTGTAGGAATATTGTAAAAGTTGAAGTATATGGAACCCTTTTTTAATTACAATTACTTTTACTATTACGATTATAATTATGCATATTTTTATCGTACAATTACTAAGTAACTGGACTGTTGTATTGATTAACCCATTAACTGTTTATTATTTTTATTTTATTGACAAATGTGTATCCACAGCTTGCTCCATTCATAACCAGAATCGAGAAAATTATAGTGGAAATTCCTATTGGTGAATTTAACATGTCATATGAATCAGTGACCGCAAAATAACAACTGGTTTCACATATGATGTCCGAATAATTGGTAGTTACAAATCGCATACCTATTTGGGGTAACATCTTTTTCGGAAAATAGAAAATAATGACTAGATTATAACAAAATCTTTTAACTGTGATCACATATTCAAAGTAAACTGACTGAGTAAGAGAATAGTGACTAAAAAATTCCGAATCAGACAATAAACTTGGAAACTGGTCTCAAGAAAATAGAAATTTGTAATCGATTTTATAGTACACAGGTGATACTGGAGTTTATCGAATAGATTCACCTATGAACAGGAAAGGAAATTTTTCTACAATCTTTTTGACTAGAAAGTATGCCAAACTCACCAATAAGATTTGATGCACTATAGAATATCATATTTGTGGTTCAGAATGTAACTTTTTGAATTTTCCATCCATGAAATAATGAAGTTACAGTGTTCAAATGCTTTTAAATAGATTTCGAATACCTTTTAGACTTTCAATAATTTGTTCAGCATCAAGTAATAAAATTTGCTATGACCAGTGAAGTTCAACCGTATCAGGTGTGAGACAGTTACCCACTGAATACAATAGAAGGTGGGCGTGAAACAGCGTGGATTGATTGAACTTAGGCATTAATATCGTTGGATGCCGGCTCAGTGGCCTGGAAGTTACGCGTTCACAAGTGAGACCGAAGGTCCTGAGGACTGCTGTAGAGTCCGATACTAGGACGAATTGGCCGACCAGTGCTTCCAGGTTTTCAGTGTTGGTCTAACACTGATGAGTTCATGATTTGAGGGAGATTTAAATGTATTCAGGAAAAGAAATATAAAGTCTGAATAAATTCATTTCAAGGTGACAAAGAGTTACTTTAAAACTATCAACATATACTTCTTTATGTTATAACGTGTAATCAATACCACAACGTTCAGCATTTAATTCCTTTAAATACTAGAATTGTAAAACCTATAATCTGATACACAAGTTAATTATACAACATGACATAAAGTGTAAATCCCTTGAATATACAGTGGTGTGAGTTACTTATATCCACATAAGTAGTATATGGTGATGGTCATACATAGAATGTATTTTAGCAGAAGATCGATAAGGAAAGAACAGGAATGAAGCGCAATCAGTGTGAAAATGCATGAACAATAAAATCAAAGAAAGCGGACTGATATTTACATAAGGAATAGCTAAGATTGAGACAGTTGATTAATATTTTACTGTATGAATATAAGATTTTAGTGAGATAGTTTGTTATTTGTACTTAAACACATTCGATGGTCCTCACCCATACTCTGTTCACTACAAATACTAACAACATTTAATCTTAGAAGAATAATTACTAAGCGAACTATTTTCATTGAATAAAAATAGAAATGATTTCTTTTTATTTGATTATGAAAAGATTAATATATTACTGTTATAAGAAAAATATTATTTTATTTTAATAAATGACAATTGACAAAAAAGTAAACATAGATAATTCCCTAGAGATTGATTAAATTTTTTTTAATTTTTTTTTGTTGGTATGACTATTGTAACCATGGTTTCTCTCCCTATTTTTTTTATCCATTTCATATTGACTTTTTTTTCTCTTATTAAAACTATGTTAATAACATTTTTATTTTTGTTATTTACTTTATTTCTCTCTTTTTTTCTTTTAATTTATAGGATACGAATTTAGCATTTCATTCATAGAATACCGAATTATAAATGATCATATCAATTTCATTATTTCTTAAATATTCCAATGATTTAAGTAATCTGATGATGAGAAAAAACTAACTTTCATCCAATTATAGATTATAAATGAATTACACAAATGAGTACCATAAACCCCCCCACATTTTTATCATTATGTATATATTGAATGATGGGGTACAATTTCATTAAAAAAATAACAAAGAAACTATATAGTTGGAATATAAGTAATAGGTTTATGTGATCAAAAATTGGTATGGATATATTTAGATTTCGTTAGATGATTTATTTCTGATTCTAAGTGGAAACAATCTAATAATTTTGTATATTGTCATTATGGAGTTTATGAGATTTTTTGAATTTTGTTAGAAATTATTAATCGATCAAAATTGGATAACCAATGATAATCTAGAAGTATTAGATGGGTATTTCTTTTGAGTATTGGACTATTCAATAATACTCATCCATGAACTTTCAACTAGGAATAAAATTTACCTTAAGACGACTAAGCTGAAATCTAATACTGTACAAGTCTAACTAGGAGCTAAAACGTGTTGGGTATGAGGAAGTTACCTAACGAAGACAATGGAAGGTAGTCTTTCAATATCATGGATTTACTGATGTTAGACTTCTGCACCATTAGATCTCGGCTCAGTAGTCTAGAAGTTCGATTGCTGTTTGTAAAGTCTTGAACGCTCACTTCTGTGGGGTCGTCCAATGTTTCCAGGTTTTCAATATTTAACGGTTCATGATTTCAAAGAACTTTGTAAATTTTCCATAGGCCAATACTCCGAATATGGTTACATTTATTTCAACTTAAGAAATCAAGAAGTTAAATACTAGTTTGTTGTCAACAGGTCAAACGTTTGTAATCCAACAAGATATGGTAAGAGAATATAAAAATGAACTGTTCAAAGACAATGAGTTTCCAATGTTAGTAATAATGTGTAGTTGAATAATAAAGTAATGACTAACTAACTTGACAACTCATAAGGTAAACGACAAAAAATAGATAACAGACAATACCATCAACAAAATTACCGTTCAACATGCAAAGGTTAGAAAAGGTTCACAAAACAGCTTGTATCAGCCCGTCAAATTGCTAACCAACAGATAATTTGAGAATAAGTAACATTCGCAATACAATAATATGTGAATAGCGATAACAATATTTAAATAGTATAAACCTAAGTTATAAAATGTAAGACTGTATCCCTATTAGTCCACTACTTAAACATAATCATCTAGATATTCACATTTTCGTACTTCTGCATGCATACCTTCCAGCACTGTTAAACAGCAGTATAGTCATATCAGTAAACAGCTTAATACTCGACTATTTAGTTCAACACGGTCATACTAGCAGTATAAATCAATCTTTTTCGGTAGTTTATCATAATTGTAATCGTCCGATAAAATCTCTCAAAGTCGCCGAAATATATATATATATATATATATATATAAAGTAGCCTTAAATAGATTAACTACAATATCATATTCCAGTGGTTATTTATTCTGGATATACACAGTCGTTGAATCAAACACTACATCTAAGATTTATCAACATTATCTTAGACTACTCTAGTCCTATACATAGTGTTTCAATACCTATTTCTCCAAAACAAGTCCGTTAACCTTGGCCTATCAAAAGTATTTTAATTATATTTTATCTATCATGTATTTAAATCAATGAGCTTCACGTGAGAAATGAACAACAACTGTTTAGTATTTGACCTTAAAAGAAATTTTACCCACAAATTATACTATAAGTAGAAAATCCGTTATATCACTATGGTGATGGTATAACGAAAATACTCAAGGAGAAAAAGCCTATAAAATACCAATCACCGAAGCTTTTATGGTTGTAGATTTCTTTATTGCAATCTTAACAATGAGAGCTGGATGAAAAATGATGGAAGAAGTATGATGAATAATAGGTTTTTTTTCTACAGAAGATGAAATACTTTGTTAAGTAAATAAGAAAGTCAAGTTGAATGTTAACAAATTTTCCCAGATAACGAAAATAAACCATGGTTTCATTTAAAAACAGCTTGGTGAAGAAAATTTTCTTTTCGATGATACCATTCATTCAAGATGTACAATCATATTTATGGTTAGGTAAGTAAAGATGGATAGTGGCTAGTAGTGGAATTCAGGACGCGTGTTTCGTCCTATTTGGAACTCGTCAGCTGGATGTACCTGCATCTCAGAGTTTATGTTCACTATGGGACTCCAACCCAATAGACTTCGCTTCAAACGTCATCGCGTTGTCCACTCGGCCATTGAGTCCTGATAGCCACTTGCTTGTGCGATGGGGTGAAGTTGAAATTTACTTACCATGCTTGTGAATTTAGGCTAAATCGAGGCAATACGCACAGTATGCACATATACCAATTAGAGACTGATCAGTCGCAGTCCTAAAAACATCAATGAGAAGATTCAAACAAACAATACTAAGTATATTTATGGTTAGTTCACAACAAACATGGTTTATTTAAAAGTAGGAGGACGATTATATCATATCATGTGTCAAAGAATGTTGCTTAATAATCGACTATTTAAGAGGAATAATAAGATGAAACCAAATGTGTGAACGATGATTCACCCACTTGAAGAATGTAGTTCTTTTAAACCAGTATTTTGAAATTAATAATAGTACTACTTCTTTCGTCCGTTTCTGGTTTTAACTAAATAAAGCTCCATGATGTTTCAAAATGTGAACAATTTTGCTTTTGCTTACATGTGGTTGATTGAAATTATATGTTTAATAGACTGTATTTCTGTTGAAGACTCCGAGACTCATTACTTGAATATTACTACTTTTGTGGCTCTAGCACCGTAATGACAAAACATGAAATTTAATTAGAGCTTCCTAACTTTACTGAATCAATGAAGAAATTTGATTGAAACACTATACATTTTGAATCATTGGTTCAACGTTATGGTTGAAGTTAATGGTTATTTAATCCTCTTACAATTGTCCTTCATAGTAGTTTCCTCTTTGAATAGTACCTGTAAGGCTTCGAACCTGTTGTTGAGAGCTATCTTGAATTCTTCGAGTTTGTCAGTATCTTGACGAAAGGATGTAGTGAACTTTTATAATGCTATTTCTCCAGTTTTCCAGGGCTTATTCAGCTTCATTTTCATCTTGGCAACCACCAGGCAGTGATCTGAAGCTATGACAGCTCCACAATTTGTGCTCATTTCTTCCATGGACCTTCTGAACTTCTTATTGATCCAAATGTGATCGATCTGGTCCTGTGTAGAGTGATCCAGTGAAATTCATGTAGCCTTGTGTATGTGTCTGTGGGGTGAATACTGTGCCACTTATAACCATTTTACTGAAAAGACATAAATTTGACGGTCCCTTACCATTCTCGTACGTCTCTCCAGGTTTAGGTTGTCCTGTGATATCCTCATGCCTAGTTATGTCCATTCCGACTTCGACTTTTAAGTCTCCCATTAGGATGATCAGGTCCTTACCAGGGCACTTCGTTAAGATTGAATGCAGCCTCTCGTAAAACTGGTCTTTATCGTCGTCGTTGTTATCATTGGTGGGTGTATAACATTGAATAACATTCATTGTTATCTTCTCCTTTGGTTTTAAGGATTATTTGATGATTCTGGATCCATGAGATTTCCATCCTATGAGTGTTTTTCGTGCTTCTCTGGGCAGGATCAATGCAACTCTTTGTGTTAGTGGAGCATTTTCTTCTTCATGACCAGAGCACAGCATTAACTCTCCCAAATATCACTTTTTCTGTGTAACTTGGGTCCAATGGGTTACACTGATTACGGGCAACGTCAAGTTGAATTTCATTTCCGTAGCTACTTATGTCACTGATGTATATTGCAAATTCGTTCGATTTTTTGTTATAGTTTTTACTTTCATTTTAACATAAAACTGATTACAAATTTCCTAGACTGACATTTTTGTCATAAACTTAAGTTGTCAATCATAACACTCATCCGTCGTTTTTTATTTTCTATATATCTACATCTGTTGGGTTGAGTTAGAGTTTAGGTTGAAATTATAAGTCACTCATTGTCCGTGATTTAAAAAATATATTTTGTTCCAAATACATCTTAATCAGCTCTGTTTTTGCGCTGAATGTTTCAATGTACTAATGGCAGTACTTTTTGTTGGCATCACTTCTTTCGATAGACACCATATATAACGGTTTTATAAGATAAATGTCTCAGGAAATCTGTAGATCAACAGAATAATAACTTCATTTATCTGGAAATTGATATAGTGAGTAATAGCTTAACCATTTCGGAATCCAAATGACATATGTGTGACATCAATCCACATCATACGAAGGATTATAGATGATAAATTTTATAATACTGTAAATATGTGCACACACACTAAGTTATTGAATTATTATGATTCAATGCAACTCAGTTTATTCTATACAAATCTGACTGTTAATCGAACTGTAAATAAATCACATAAAATGCAACGCTTTCTTAAATTGTTTCGATTTATTTGGGGAATCAAATAAATCTATATTACCAGTCTTAGCGTTTTTTCATCTTTGCGTTCAAGTTACCTTGTAAATCCAGTCCAGGGGTATTAGGAGCGTTCAGGAAGTTGGATCAAGCATTCGTTTAGTAAAACTTATCAGAAATAATCTTTTTTATTTCAAATTTTGTACAGACATATTATTAATCTTCGTTTTCAATATGGTTGCATTAGTGATGTATAGATTTCTACAAGACTGACATCATAAAGAAATAATATATAATAGGATTTGTATAATTTTAAACAGGAAGTAAGTAAATCATGATTAAATTAAGGCTTGAAAATAGTTCCTGTTTTTCTTACGTTTAATTTAATTTTGAAAATGATTTGCTGATATGCATATAACTTAAGATGGTGGAAAAGATTTGTAGCTCAGGTGGATGATTTCGATGGAGTTTTGTTCTCTGAGCTGGATGGTTTGGTCGTAGAGCTTTCATCGTCCTTCTGAACGGCATCGTCATCAGAGCAAAACTCCATCAAAAAAATATATAACTTGAATTTTTCTGTTAGAATTATGAAGTACAAATTCGAACCAATCGAATAAAACCAACAACTTTGTTTTTTATGAATAGGGATAACAAACGTTACATGAAAGTAATTATTGAATTTTTGACATAAGGTATAATATAACTGATGAATGCTAAATAGTATAGAACCTAAACTGGAACATCCTAATGATTGTTTGCATTGACTTAGCATCAAAATAATGTTATTTTGCTTAGTCAGATGACTATATCATAACCTGATCAATAGAAATCGACCAGCAATAGGGTCTACACGAATATGAAATAAGTTATTACTCAGTGATTAGATAACTTAAACAATCTATTCCACAGAAAATCATTCATGCCCTTAATATCTCAATGGAAATATTTTCAACATAGATGAATGACAATTTGATTTTTTCTCGACCAAGTATGTACAAAATCCAGGTTATTCAGTTAAGAACTAGAAAATATTTAAAATCTATCAAACGACTGATCAGATTTATCCAATCAGTTTGTCATCATTAATAGTGTATATTCCTGATAATTATAATCAACCATTTAGTATAACACTAAAACATGTATCAACTCACTTAATCATAAATTAGCTCTCATATCAAAATTTCACAAATATATAAATGGATTTGTGAGTTACAGGTTGAAAGTTTTACATATTCCTCTACTTCTTATACCGTTAATATTACAACTACCACGATTACTATCACTAATATCATCCCTATAATAATAATAACAGTAATAATAATAATAATAATAATAAGGTAGTGGACGAGAACACAAGTAGGGACAACCAAATATATGTGAATACAAAATTACAGAACATCTTAGTAAAATCTGAGGACCATACGGTAAATAATTCATTTGCAAAATATTCATCAATTGTCTCGAACTTTGTCATTCCTTTATTTACACACCAATCACTCTCTGTACTCGTTCTCTTCTCTTCGATTTTCTCAATCTTTTACCGCCAGACATTCCACTTTCGATTGGTGCTACATATTACTTATATCTGTCGACATCAGTAGCACACACCACAATACTATTACTAATACTACCACTTAGGAACATCAGAACTGCTTACCACAGATCATATTTGGAAGTAAACAAAGCGTTCTTAAAAGCCTGATTTTCTTACAGTTTATTGTTTCACCCAAAAAGAAAACGTAACTTGATTAATTTCTATTTGCTTCTCTCAATAGACTAATCCATCAGAATAATGAATAACTATCTAGAACGCATCCATCATACAATTTAATTATAAACATCCATTTATCAATGACAAAATTTCTTATTTCTCCTTAAACTTATTTGTTATACAGTAAGAAAATGTATTTTGGAGAAATTTTTATCTATTTTTTAAAAAAGAAGTTTGATGATACTGCCTTGTAGAAACGCTTTTGAAAGATGAGAAATGGAACACTTAACTTCAGCCCTTTTGTATATATTTATATTCAGTCTACTATGTAGTGCTCATAGTATATTTTTTTTAAAATTTTCATCCACAATAATCCAATTCTGTTGAAAGAACGCAATCGTTCATTCCTTTTTTTCTATGGAAGTTTTTATTCTTGGAAATACTTTGTAGGGCCAGTGAAGCGTCACTGAACCCTAGCCAAATCATCCGGCAGTTGGATCACTAAATATCGAACAGATCATCGATCCCCGTCAAGGTTAAGGACAATCAACGCACATCAGTTAATCATACGCCATGGACTGGTCCATGCGGCAGTGGTTCTACCTTCGCTTGTATCTACTTTAACTAATATATTCCTGTAATAACGTCCTTTATGTTGTACAGTCTTTAGAGCATCCATGGTCCCTTGATACGTCGATGGGGCAATCCACATAAGGTGCTGGTCGCGAGGTATGAATTCGAAGTTAGCTTGTTCGTTACACCGTTCCCGTCTAACTCGAGTAGGCCTCCAATCATTCAACATAGATCATCGACGTTAATGGTCTACAACTTCTTTGTTAGAAAGACTTATTGGTTTCGATAGTTTGCAAATAGTTTTTTTTTAAGTTATGAAAAAATGTTAACATTAAAATTGGGTTACTGTTGTTCTAGACGATAATAACGATAATTTTTACCTAAAGATTAAGTGAACATTCTGAAGCTATTTTATATTTCATATATTCGGATGATTCTGTTTGTGACAGGCTTTTGCCTTATAATTTGTTTCCTCTACTTGTTTTCGTATTCTCGTTAATTGTCTTGTTCTTTTGACTTCTAATTGGGTGGTTGATTGACGTTGTCCATATGAATTAAGGAACCCTATCCAGTATTGATGTGTCTAACAGTTACATAGAGTTACATCGAACAATAAAGGTAATCCTTTTCACTTATGAGTACATGAACAAAGACTAACACTGAAACAGCACAATAGGCTATAAATTATATCAATGCATGTCGATAGCTAAGGATATGAAATTACCTAAACAAAATTTCAAAGCTGTGGATCAGTGAAATCTCAAGAATGTCAATGATCAATGAGCACGGTATTCAATTTTACATGAGGCATACACCTCAACTACACGTTTTGATCATTATTTCAAAACCTGACAATACTTTTATATCAATGTCTTACATATTTATCTCAAAAATTTCTGTTTGGTTACTGTTTATGTTTATTTTTCTCACCTCTTTGCCATAAGCTATTTCTCAAAATGACCAGAAAATATTATGTCTGAGTGTTTAAATACATTGTAATTTAAAGTTTTACATATAATCACTCAATGAAACTGTAAATAAACTTTTCTTCTCTCATGATACATCTGATTACTTAGGAGTTAATTGATATTTGAACTCAGCAAACTATTATGATCAGTCAAAAGTGTATAAAGATAGGAGTAATGAAATATACTGAATTTGATATAGTAAGGCTATAAAACCATTGTTTTGATGATTTGTTGAAACGATTATCGTTTGTAAGTATATCCATAATTAATTAAACATTTATTTAAGTTTCTACTGACTTTGTTAGACTCGACGACAGACAAATGAAGGCGGCCTACTTGAAAATCTGGGCTACCTGTTCCTGCCATCTAGATATTTCAACAAGTTATCTAATTTTGTGCGTTTCTGAAAAATGTTCGAATTTTCGTTGTACAAGTTACAAAGAAGAATGCTGGTGAGCGGCCTACGCTCCTCGACGAGGGGTAACAAGCGTAAGTAAGTAAGTTACAAAGGTTCGATCAGAGATATCGTGGTTGTTGGCAATATGCAGTGAAAAGAATGTACATTATTTAGATGTCGATTGACTGGACTGCTAACTTCTAACTCGTGACCACTCAATATCTGTCATCAGGAGAGATCAAGAAGTAAGAAACGGAAACTTGTTGAAATACATTATGCTGAGAATTCCATGGTGTACCAAAAATATTATGTTGAATAAAGCTAATGATAATAATAAAACAGTAATTCGAACTAGAATAAATTTCACTGATTGACTGATTTTGACTGACAAATGTTTCATGTAAATAATGTGTGACGTAAAATTTGAGCTGTCATTAAGATTACTTAGATGTATATACAAAATAAGTGGAATGTGGATAGAAGTGGAATCCAGAATGCCCATTTCATCTCATAAGGTTGATATACCTGAATCTCAGTAAAAATATCAACAACGATATAATCCAGACCATTACAAATTAAATTAAAATTCAAACTCACTGAACAACTAAGTGGTTATCTGGACAACGCGTAGGTATTTAAAGTGAACATTGCTGACTTCAATTCCTTGAGTGGACATCAACTTTAGGATGCAAACGTATTGAGCTAACGAGTCTCAAATGGAACGAAACGCTCATCCTGAATTCTACTGCTATCTACATTCCATCTGTGTGTCTATTTTTCTGTCATTAAGGGTATATAGAGAAAATCTATACAGGATGAAACCAAGAGAACGAGATAATCCAAACTATTATAATTTAATTTACCTATACATAGTTCAAGACCCTGCTCTACAACATATCTTAGTATCTGAAGATTTGTAAGAAGTCAGAAAATGGCATACTGTCGAAACTACGAAAGGTATGCCGAAAGCTCTTTGGGGTTAGAGATCTTCGTGAACAGTGATTTAATTATGACCAGTGGTGCTTATCCAACAACGTCAATATTCTTCTTTTCTATCACATTTTTTCGTGATAGCATTTCGTCCATATTTCTGAAATGCCCTCAGATTAACTTACTAACTTGAGGAAACCTGCTGGATGCAAGAAAGATAAGCCACGAAATGTTAGAGTAGGTTCCTTCTCCTTTTAAATGGCAAAACTTGCTTCGAGTTTGATCGTACTTGGTTACTTCATTTAGCTTAGAATTCACCTTGTCTTCGTTCAAGGCTCACTATTACTGACTCAGTTGACTTGTCCATCTATTCAAATAAAAGTAGTTATCATAATAATAAAAGCTTCATTCAATATTAATGGGCTTCAGGCTGATAGAGATACTGTGAGTATTAAGGCAGAAGATTAACAACATTTTATCACATTTGTCTTTTGGGTATCACTCGCGTAAGATTAAATGGTCGAGCTAGTACCATTGAGTTCAGATTTGGTAAACATATTCGTGAACTTTCATATATTGAGTTCATTTAAATGTGGTTTGCATACACAATTACAGCTTACCTCCATTTTCATGGCTGGTTAGAATATGAATAGGTTTAATAAAGGTCTACATGTAGCCAAATTAAAACGTGACATTAAAATATCAAATCCATGACTATGTGCCCAAATTACCTAAGAATATGTAAATTTCCTAATAAGGAAAAGCTCTGTCATTGTATGCTTTAGTTTGAAACCATAAGTATATATTCCATCTCAGTGGATCAGTTATTTTCACTTATTATCCTATTTTAAACTCTAACTTATTGTAAACATTTTGTTCTTCCACCTCATTTTCTTAGGCCTACGTTTTGTTTTGTTATTAAAATTGGTTACATAATTTCCTCCTCTTTCCATTTTATCCTCTTTATTTCTCTTATTATAATGCGGACTTGAAGTACTCAAAGTTATGGGATTCATATTTGTACACAACCTCTCTTTGTATAAGAATGACTAATGAATGTATTAAAACCAACAGTTTAACTAACAATCCAATTAAGTATTCATAACGACTGAGAGTGTTTATTCATTCCTATGTTTACTGACATTAAGACAATTCTTGTTGTGTATGCATACATTCAAGAAAAGGTGATATTCTTGTGGATTACCATACTCAAAAATACAGTTTTTACTATCAAAGTACATCAACTGGAAAACCATAAAATACTAAGACATCTTGGATTTCGACTGTACGGGAATGTCAATCCAAGAGCCTTTATTGAGTCGACGCTCATATATTGAAATCGCACGATATTTTAAGACCAATGAATCGATAACCAGTATAGAGCATTTCTAACTCTATTAAATACTTACTTACGCCTGTTACCCCTCGTCGAGGAGCATAGGCCTCCCACGAGCATTCTTCATTCAACTCTGTCCTGGGCAATCCTTTCCAGTTCTTTCTAGTTGTTATTCATCCTTTTCAAATCTGCTTCTATTTCCCGGCGTAATTTGTTCTTTGACCTTCCACTTTGCCGCTTCCCTTCCGGATTCCAAGTTAGGGATTGCCTCGTGATGCACATTGGTGATTTCCTTAATGTATGTCCTATCCTCTTCCAACTTTATTAAATACATCATATTATTTGGTAATCGTTCTATGCAACAGATTATAACTGTCATACTTCATATATTGTTAAACTTCTGAAATATATTCGAAACATGTTATCTAATGATAATTGTCTTTACTAGAAATGTTTAATTTGTCACAAATCTTAATCACATGCTTTCACAATGATAAACGATGGGTAAAATAAACACTTTTTGAGTGTTTAAACTACCTTTGTTTACAATACAAATAAATAATATTTATTTAGGGACTTTATTTACCGAGTATTAATCTATTGCATTAAAGTATATCTTTTGCGTCATGAAAATTCAACATAGACGTCAAACACCCCTAGGAAGAGAAACATTATACTTTTCTTAGCAAATAACAAGGACCGATAAAGAAACAGATGAATAAATGATTGAATAAATGAAATTATCAAAATACTAAATTTTTTTAAAGCAAAAACCAACTTCTTTTAGGAAACCATTAGAAGATTAAGAAGTGGAGAGGATTTGTAGCTCAGATGGATAATTTTGATGGAGTTTTGTTTTCTGAGCTGGATAGTTTGGTCGTGGAGCTTTCATCGTACAAAAGTCAAACCAATGGGATATACAACCAAAACAAAGAAACAAACAATGACAGATTTAAGGTCAACAAGAACCAATCAACATCGAGGTGCACAGGACAAGCTGTGAACCACATGTCGAGAAATTCAAACACTTCACTTCTACCCGAAGTTTGTGTTGATTATGTCGTTCAGAAGGACGATAAAAGCTCCACGACCAAACCATCCATCACAGAGGACAAAAGTTCATCAAAATTAAGAAGTATTAAATCAAAATGGGTAACTACAAAACTTCTAGGGTTCTAATAAAAATGTTTCATGAAAAGTATATTTCTTATCTTAAATTCTAGAAGAAACCAACTTTTTTAACGAAATGTTACTGTCTAGTGCTTTAAATAAGCAATACATATATATATTTCCTGAAGTATGGTAAAAATGAGAAAGAAGCTAGTCAATATTGAATATTTTTCATTGATTTTGGCATATCTGTCAATCATTTGTTTTGAAAACTCTGGATCTATTTACAAAAAATTCATTACTTTATATTTTCAACTGAATTTTTAAAAAAATCAATGTTTTTCATTTTTCTTATCTCTTTCTCCCTTCAGTTGGTTTCTTCACTAAATTACACATTTTTGACAGAAAGAGTGAGTGAGTGAGATAAAGAGAGAGAATAAGTGAGCAATCTGAATCTCAAGAAGTTTATTAAAATTGAATCTTATTGATTTTAGTAGAATATCAGATATGGTAGGAAAACGACAAGTTACTTGTTCTGTTTTTTTTCTTTTTACAATCAAGTTTTCTCTCAGTTTTCAGTTAGTAAAAGTCAATATTAACTAATCGTTTCAATGATCAATTGTATGTTTAGACTCAAAGATAGTTTGTTCGTTTCATTATACATTACAATATAAAAAAGCCAGATGAAATTAATCATGGAAATATATTTGTCAGTTTTGTTTCTTGGTTATTTTCAAATTCCAATAATCCATCTTGTTGAATTATATTCAATAAATATATCCATCACTGTTGTATCCCGTGGAGAATTATGAATGGTAACTTTGAGGACTATTTATGGACCAATGTGATATGTATATTTCCTATTGTATAATTGCTAAGTAACTTAACTATTCATATTCATGTTCTTCTTATTATAAGCTTTATTTTGATCTATAGACTATTATTATACGATTTACCATTCTTGAGTTATCCCCAGTCTATTGATTACTGTTCCCCCTATTCACAGCCACATTTGGCCAAATCTTGTACAAATATTATTTTCTATTTTATGGTACGATGTGGTCAGTTTGTTTGGTATATAAACCCAGTATGTTTGACATAAATGATTCGCATAGCAGAGGCTGTTATTGGTGTTCTGGACTTCAATGGCTGGGTTAGGCAGAAAGCAGGACTGATATATACTCAAGACTGCTCATACAATTTTTTTGTGTATCATTGGGCAATCAATAAATTTACTCCTCTCTGATTGGCGGGACTCAGCACGCTCATATATATTAAACAGGGCACGCACCCATTCGATATAACAATCACATGGCAATTGGATTTACAAAATGGGTAGTAGTTTAATCAATGAATGAGATGAGAAAATTTGTAAATCTATGAATATAATACTTTGTAAATATTTCAGTACAACAGTATAGAAAGGAATGTACATTGGATAAAATGTGTATCATATTAAAACGTAAAAACCTCTTAAAAGATAAAGTTTATACCATTTTATAAAGACTTATGAATTGAGAAATAAAAATTTCGGATTCTGAAGCTAATTCGTTTCATCTTGTGTGTTGTGAATTCTTTGCTACAAATGCGAGAGTAATGTAATCAGAATGGTCTATAAATACAATTTTGGTATTACTTTTTATGGATCGATATTGACTAGGGAATCATTGAAATCCGGGGAACAGAAGACATATGGTTTTGTCTAGTTTATATGGAATAAGATTCTGTTTCAGACATAGATAAAATTCAGAACTCCTGAGTGGTGTGCGACATTTACTCTGCATCTGAGAATCGAATATAGAACCTTTGGACTCGCATGTGACCAATTAACTTTCAGTCCATCAATCCGACACCCAACGGTACACATCTAACTTCAATCAATTCATGATATTCTACAACCGTCATTGACAACTTGAAGGGGATAATTGTTTCAAACTTGAGATGATTGGGCTGCACTGGTTGTGCCTTCTTACTGGATCTCCAAGAGTCTCAGGTTGAAGCTTGTCACTAATAAGCATGGATGTACACTGTTGTGGAGCCTCATAATAGGACAAAACTTGCGTCCAGTGCTTCCAAGCTTTCAATAGTTGTCTAGAAAAGATTAGTTTGTGATACAAACTATGAAAATCATGTAATATCCACAAGTCTGCCTAGTATTTAAGCATAGAGTAATTTTATCAATTAAAATCTGGGTTGCAATGGAGCAGAATAAGTTGGAGAGATGTTGACGTAATTAAGACTGATGAAATGAAAAATTTGATAGTCATTAAAAATGAACGACGATAATGGGTAGTTGTAAATAATTTAAATATGTTTGCGGTTTGGAGTGAAGTATGCTTGTAAACGACGTAGGTATTACACCAAATGTCCGTTTCAATTTCACTACTAACTTCCATCAATTTTTTGTCGATAAGTATATTAGTCTTTGTAATCTTAAAATATTCTTAGCTGTCTGTCGAAAGTGTTGCTTTTTTACTCAAACTTATTTTAAGAATCAAATGTATGAAAGAAGCTTGTACTTTATGAAGTTCTTATGTTTCGTATGTTGAAGAATTCCAAATCAATAAAGTTTGAAACTCAGGATTTCTTCTGACGTCTTTCTTGTACTTTGAATTAAAAATGTTTATATGTACATATATAACACAGTATATATTCTTTTACTAAATCTGAAAAGTTTACATTATAAACAACGCTCTGACAAAATGATAGTAAAGGTTAACGTGAATAGAAATTGGTCAATAGAATTTAACCAAATCAAAATTAATCAAAGTCCAAATAGTACAACGGAACAACACGAATATTATGTGATCAATCAAAAAACAGGTCTGGATCAGACCTGTAACAATCTACCCAATGCTCAATTTATTCGAAACTATCAAGTCAATCCTTGGTAATGATACCTAAAAACAATATTATTCGCTTATATATGCTGTTGTGATTCACAATATGGGAATTTTTAAAATTTAAAAATAGATCAAGAACAACACGATTTGCAGAACAAAATGAATTCATCTTATTGAAGGAATTTTTTCATCGGCTGAATACAGATATGGTTTATGAAGTTTAAATAAATATTCACAATGTAACAGAAATCACAATAAGAAGAACGATAGGATACAAAATAAATTGAACTGTACCAAAGTGAAGCTTAATGGTAGTTTTCCGAATCGATTAGCAATGATTTTTACATCCACTGACAATAGTTTGATAAGATTCCGATATACATGAAGATGTTATTTGGTAGGAGGTAGTCTACAGGCTACCCAGGGCCTAGTTTTCATGAACAATCAATTGTAAATATATCACAGTCTTGTATAAAATTAGTTGCCACCTGAATAGCTCAATGATAAAGTCTCTAAATATAAAGCTAGGTGACATGGGACTAAATCCAATCAGAGTATCAGTTATATCAAGACTACAGGTACAGCTTACTAATGACTGACAACTAGTACGAAACCTTGGTCTAGGGTTTCCAGTTGACTACCTCCAACTACTATCTTAAATCATAACGTAGTGCACTCGATGTAGAGTCACTTAGACTAGTGCTTACATTGTAACTCTATCGTTAGAATTCAGTCAGAAATAAGAAAAATTTGAGATACATGAAGTTATTCAGTAATCAAAGATCAATCATTTGTAGATACACAAAGATGCAGTAAGCCCAATGAACAGTTCGTAAATTATTGCTCAGGTGCTTTCAACATTATATATCATATAGCCTTTATCACAAGAAAACAATTTTATTTCTAATAAGCAGATACTTGAAAACTTTTATTTTACTGTGGTGTTTATATGAATCAATGATTCCTTTGTATTGATGACTGTTTTGATTTTGAATTCCAAATACAGTACATACGTTCGTGCTCATCTAATACTTCTTGATTAAATTGCCTTATTCCTGGGATTACTAGTTCATACTATAATTCAAATACTTCAAATTATTACATCCACCCTAAAATGTATCAATTTTTTTGTTTCCGTAGACTGCTTTTCAACATAGAAATTAGATGATATGATTTTAAGTAGTTACTGAATGACTGAATTTTATAATTAATGCAATTAATAGTAGTCATTGAAGAATATGTTATTCAGTTAGATATATAATATGAACAGAATTAGATATTCTTTTTTGAAACTTTTCTGTCTATTTTTAAAAATCTTCTACAGATACCTACATTTCAATGAGTTATTCAAGCGTTACCTTATTATCTATTCTTTTTTTTTTTAGCTGTATCTCTATGTGTGTGATATTGTTGCCTCTTATTAAAATATAGTTTACTAGATACTATTGTTTAGTGTCTCATAAGAAAAGATTTGATTACGTCGCTTGAAGATGTACTTGAATATGACATATATACGTCTGTACAATGTTCATTGTTTGAATGTTTGGATAATAACAATTTAAAAATAGAAGATATTGGATATATATTTATCAAACTTTGTTATAAGTTAATTGATCCCAATGAAAGATCACAATGAAATTATGTGGATAGTTTCCAGTGCATAGTATCAAGTTTATCGGATGTTTATTTTACATTTTTTATAAGATTTTAAGTAAATCTTATGGTAAGATTTAATCTGTAAGGTATCATTTAGAGCTGACTAAAGTTTCATCAGTTTATTGTCTCATGTTTTATATCTTGATTGTATTATTTATAACATTCAATTCATCTGTTCATTGATACCCAATTAGAATACAATATAATAATAATATATACATACTTGAAGCTCAACAGAATAGGGTTTCCTTGGGGGTCCTGATCGTCGATCCTTTTATATTGTGCCGATATTGTCTACTTATAGAACTAAACTTTAACTACCGAGGTCATTTTTGATATTATGAGGGTTCTTTCAGCTTGAAACTTTGATTTCTGGTTTTCTTGAATAATTCAGGAAGGATAGTCTCTTTCACTAAGCGTTCACTGGATTTTTCCGTTGTTTTTAGTCAGTACAAATATGTTTGACCCTTGAAAATAGAAAGTTATCAGCATTGGCTTTTTATTCACATTTTCTGCTTTATCTCAAAAACTCTTCAATGTCGAAATCAAATTCCTTAAACTATAACTTTGAGGAGAACACTTCTCTTGTTGCTGTGTATGACCTAGAAGTAATAGTAAAAGGTTAAAATATCAACTTTCGTAAATTTGCTGAAAACTACAACAAACTGACTGAACAGGCTTACAGATTTCCTTGTTCTACGAAGGCTTTTCTATGTACATAAAGATTTGGTATATATACACACTATCTATATACGTGGAAGTTTCAAATAATGCTTTGAAAGGTAGTCATATTGAAACTAGCATCAATAAAATCACCTCAAGAGTGATGAAATCATTATATATCTGTTCATAAATTTGCACATCAGGTATTGAAAAACTGGTTTTGCAAGCTATTCACTTATCCTAATTTCTTTACTTTGTTTCTACATTGAATAACGATAAAACGGTAGCTTACTTTTAGACTCAAAAAAATGTAATAAATTAACATTATTGTGTTCACAATCGTTTATTTTTTTGTGAGTTTATTTATAAGTACCACTTGACATAAAGTAATACTTGAATAATCCCGTACATAATGTTTCGTTGAACTTCAGGCTTGAACAATAAGTAAGAAATGGTATTTAAAAAGAACTATGATAATAAATATCATTCTATTTAGGTCACCTATTTCAAAAGACCATAGAAATGTTTATCAGTAAATTTGCCCCACACTATCTACCTTATTTTCCATTACAAACTGAACCAATAATCCTTATTAATAGTGAATAATCGTATCCGTATGTTTTCCCTCTTATTTGAATTAATAAATTATTCATTTAGCAACTTCATTATTCTTTTGTCTTTTGCTTATTGATGTCTCTTTCCTTACAGATATTCTTCTGGTTTAAAAGGTTAAAATATCTGATTAAAACTAATTATAAGTTGCACATGTAAAAGTATACGCCTTCGCGTTTTGTAGTGAAATTTCAATGCCGAATAAAGTAGAACTTTTTACGTTCTGGTTGCTTTTCTACCCTATCCTCAACTTGACTCAGCTGTCAGTCTAATTAATTGTTTCCCTTTACAAATTTTAACTTTGTTTGAAAAATTCTACCGAGTCGCATTTGATTCATCATTCAATGTGTGTGGTGTTTGAATGAACTAATGATTCTTTTGTATTGATGACTGTTTTGATTTTGAATTCCAAATATAGTACATTTGTTCGTGTTCATCTAATACTTCCTGATTAAATTGCGTTGTTTCTGGGATTACTAGTTTATACTACAATTCAAATACTCTTCAACATCACATTGGCGTCGCGATGGAGCCTGTGATGGGACGGTTGCACATACATTCAGATTTTGATGCTTTTGAAGATTACATGGAGAGGTTCGAAATCCGGGCTATGACGAAGGAAGATGTTGAGGATTTTAATATTGTGGCCCATTTCCTTACATTCATCGGAAAAGAAGCATACAGCTTAACAAAGACTTTGACATTTCCAGGCAAACCGATTTCACTCTCTTATGCAACTCTCAAGCAACTACTACTGGACCATATAAATTATACGAATTTCGAATGCGGTAAAGGAGAAAAATTAAATGATATGACTGGCCAGGACATCAGAAATTCCACCAATTTACTATGTTGTCACAGTCCAATATGTAATCGGGGTTACTCAGATAACAATTCATTAAGTTGTGAAACAATTCACGAAGATGAGCACAAGTTTGGCAAATGCTTGTTCTGTGGCAAGTTTCACCCATGTAATTCATGTGTATTTCGCAATTCTGGATGCTTTAAATGTGGTAAAACTTGACACATTCAGTCAGTTTGTAATACCATGGTTCATTTCGCCGAAACTAATGCTAAAATTTCCAATTGTGATTTTATTACGTTGGATGCTTCTAACGATCACTTATCTTCATTCAAGACTTCGAGAAGCGGTATAGCGTCACATAGCAGTCCAGATTGGAATGAAACCCAGAATCATTGTGAGACAAAAGTTTTTAATCAACCAACTTGTTATCAGATTTTTCGTGTTATTTCACCAGATATGGCTTGTTATAATAAATCACATGTTTCTGATGAAATTTCTTACAACTCTGAGAATAAAATGTTGAATAAGTCAAATCATGATCAGAAACCGGATTTAGTTTTGGCAAATGCTGATTTTTCTAATGACCCATCATTCTCTAATGAAACTCTGAATAAATTTGAGGAAAATATTCCAGAAAAATCAAATTCTGATATCATATCAAGGTTTGTATAGGAACTAAGCTTAAGTAGGTGTTGAAGAGGATGTCCAGAAGTGTTAAGGATTTTATAAGCCATTAGAAGGCCACCTCTAAGACGCCTGTACTTTGATGGGTAAAAGTTTAGTGATTGGAGGCGCTCGTCATTAGTCTCGAATTTCAGTCTCCGAACTGGTTTCGTGGCTAGTTGTTGGATACGTTCCAGTTTGTTTACTTATTTGTTTGGAGTACAGAAGGAAATACTTTGTTGCTTTGCTCGAAATGAGAACGAATAAAACTGTAGATTATGTGGAAACTTCTCCCGTTGAAATGGCCGAAAATGCTCTTCAATCTTATCAGTGCAAGGTTTGTAGGTTGTAGGACCAGTGAAATGTCACTCATCCCTAGGCAGATCATACGGCAGTTTAGTCACTGAGTGTCGAACAGACCATCGATCCGTGTCAACGTTAAGGACAATCAACGCGCATTAGTTAATCGTATGTCATGGACTGGCCCATGCAGTGGTCGTCACACTCGCTTGTACCTCTTTTAACTAATATACTTCCATAAAAACGTCCTTTGTGTTTTACGATCTTTAAAGCATCCATAGTACCTTGATACGACGAGTGAGTAATCCACGTTAGGTGCTGACCGCCAAGTTTGACTTCGACGTTAGCTCTCGGTCACACCATTCCTTTCTAACTCTGAAACACTCCCAATAATTCGGTGTAGATCATTCACGTCGGTGATCTACACGGTCATCATTTCCCCAAGAAAATCAATTTTCCTTCGCTGTCAAATCTGAGTTAGAAATTTAAACTATGTGTACAAGACGATTTTCAGAAATTCAGGGTACAATTAGCGAGACTGTCAGGAACATCGTGGTACTAGTGAGACATCTTTATAACTAAGCTGTATCAGCATTCTCGATTTCATTCTGGAATTAAATAAAAGGTAGCAGTTAATACATTGATAATATAGGAGAAGTACTTCATAGCAAAGTCTCTCCGAGAAACATTTATACTGAAGTAATTATTTGCTATCTTATTTTCAATTGGCTTCGCAAGTGTTTACGGACCTAACTGTAAATTTTTAACTCAGCAAATCAAATTGTTATACGATTGGTATGCATCATTGGCTCACAAGTTGGATGGCTGCTGTACCATTTGGCATTCGTTTGTCTACTATAAGCAATTTGACTATTTTGATACTGCGTTTGCAATATAGAAGAGTAGCATTTTTTTACTTTTGTAGAACACTGTCAATGAAAGTTCAACATCAACCTGATGTACTTAACCAATACGTATGAGGACTGCATTCACTTTACGAAGTTTAATCAAAAAGTTAAATAGATTCAAAATCAGCCTAGTGACGGTAAAAGTTAGCTGCTGTATGATTTCCAAGCAGTACAATAGTACGGAATTTGACCTAATAGCATGGGACGCCAAGTTCAGGGGTGTAGTATTTAGTGAACAATATATACGACTAATCGAATGTGTACCGACATAGTAATTGTTACACACCAACGCGAACAAACATCCCAATGTTTCACAGCTACATAAAACCGAACAGTATACTCTTCCTGCCGTAACTGTGTAAGAACAAGCTAATGGCAGTATAAATGAATTTATATATTACTGAAAAGATTAAAATATTAGAACTTCTTGTTATCAAAAAGCATAGCTATGGTCAGTGAGAGAACAATGAATTCTGATGATGTAGTTCCATCATTACCACCGATTGAACTCATACCTTGTGCACATGTGTCTTCCAATACCTCGATGAATGAATGGATAATTTTGCTAGCCAGAGGTTCACTAAGTGCATGGACTGACTGGTAGTCATTAGTAAACTTCTTCAGCATATCTACACTACCTATAGAGATTGAAATATCCAACGCACGGTGAACCAAGTTCATTATGTGGTTCATTGTCCCCCGGCTGCTATGCCGAAATAAATCAACATAGAAAAAGAAGCACATACCTCCATGGATTAGATTTTTGGAATGTGCATACAAAATGTGACCATATAGCAGTGTGCAGTCATTCAAGCGCTCACAACCACAGATGTTCGTACTTATGAGTAAATCTGAGTATAATGCGTTATGAAAAGCGGAGCGTACGTGTCAGATCACCTGGTTTTACGAGATGTTCCAAGCGTTTGTGAACATCTGGATTTCTGAGCCACAGCAGATAATTTGTACAGTTAACACTTTTCTTCTTGTAAAATGCTCTTAATACATGGAACGAGCACAGTATTATGTTGGCATGACTGTGTGTACACTCTGACGTAGAAATTTTGGTCGCTGCTAGTACATAATGAAAGTACGTGTGCTATAAGTACGTGCATTGTGTCTTTGACATCGACATCTTGGAGTCGTTTCGCCTGCAAAGAGCATACATAACAGTGTGCCCTTTCTCAAAACTATAAGTAGCCACTAGCTGGAACAGTGGAAAATTTCAAGCTAAATTTCTTATGATTCGTTACTTACCAAGCCTTGTTAGTCTGATAAGTCGTGTCAGTACAAACTAACTTTGGAAACGCACGATGAATAATTATTTGCTCCCTGTGAATGAAGCAAATCATAGATGTATCCATTTTTACTGAATACCCTTACTTAACTGTCTGGCTGGATTTGCTGTAAAATCTCGTTGATATTTTTATTATTTGTGGAACTTACAAGAAACCAGATGTCATAAAAGTTGGCGTAATACTCAATAGAAGCGATTTGAAATAAAATCGTTCACTTGATGTCAACTGTCATCTTGAAGGGTCGAAAGAAATATCTCCTTCTGTGCAGAGCTGGTTGTATATGGTTTAAGTGAAGGTAACTTTTAGCTCACCATTTACTGCACGGACCCAAAATCCTGATTGACAGTGGCAATATTTCTACCTGCGGGATAAACTCATTTGAAATAAAGCATATGTAAACGACCAACGTCGTTTAATTTGTCTAAGTTGTGGTGGTGAGTTAGAAGTTGTATGCTCTTTGGAGGAATACTGGTCACTAATATCGTTTACATTCTAAAGAAAACCATTTACTTCTGATGAACTGCTCAGTTCGTTTACGCGCGTTTACGTCCATAAATACAGATATATCTGACGAAAAGGATACTCTGAAGTTGGATCATTATTATTCTTTCTACATACTGACATGACATACTTAGTGTGCGTATAATGTAAAAATGATTATCAAACACAGAAATTCTATAGCCTCATGCACTTCTTTCAAACAGGTCTCAAAATCGTCTAAACCTGTCGATCTTCGCTACAACATAACATCATTGCAGATTCGTCATATATTATGCGTCATTACGGTGGCATCACTTTCGTGACCTGAAGGATTGACTTTGCCAGACATAGTGTGGTTGAACTAAATTCCGATCTAAAATCTCTTGATTCGACCTCTTCTGCCAAACCTCATGTATTATAGACGTGACGCACCAGTCATTTTACGGCGGTTTGGCCCTCAAGGGCTCAGCGGCTTTCATCAGAAGACGATGTACCGGAGTTGAAATCACCATGTAAGATGTTCTTAACAGATTCCCTTTTCTTTCCATTTCAGGGCGACAAGGATAAAGTCTTTGGAGGAAGAACAGCAAGTCCTGCATACAATGAACTTACAAGATGATTAATAAGACTATTTTGTAAGCAAGCTTTTCCTTGTGTACACGCCCCGCGAATTTTATTTTTCAAAAGTAAAAGACTCGTGGCTTCCACTCCGTGTTACCTCTTGGTGTGAAGTTCTCAATTAACATTGCGTGTTGTGGTTTCAGGTCTTCTCCGCCTTTTTTGTGACTGCTGACAACACGTGTTACAACAAGTGATGGAGGTTTTTACGGCAAGACACGACGAAAACCCAGAAGAGCCCCTGATGTTGAAAGTCATGGCAGCACTCAGTTCAAACCTCCGTCAGCAGTCACTGCTTGAAGCCTCATCAGATCAGTATGTTAGTAAATTTAAAGTTACAGCATAACTGCGCAAACTTTCAACGTCCAAACATTTTGATTACCTCTTATACTATCTGAGTGATGAAGCAGTTAAAAGTGCTACAGTCAACGGCTTCGTGGCAAACAACACACTTACGCAAAATTGGAAGATCCTAGATGACTTTTTTTCGCTACCCGTGGACACCCAGCAGGTGACTATCAAGTTCTTATCTTGCCATCACAAAGCAAGTGAGAAATCCAATCGACTATTTCAACTCCCTGCAGCGAACAGCGGTGCAGGCACTTCCTCGTCTAGATGTTGTGGGACGGCAGGAGTTAGTACTATTGCGTTTCGTCGACGGGCTTGTGATTAAGGGGACAATTTCTGCGAAGCTCATCAGTTGACACAGCTGACTTGACAAGAACGGCACTCCGTTTTCTGACTGTAGAAAAACTGGCAAGCTCATCAGACACACAGCGACCATCGGTGATGACGATGGGACAAGCCACTGTATCTAGCTTCCTGGATAGTTCCTAAGGACAACAGTTGTTACAAACTTTTCTAGCCGGGGAACCACTCGCAGGTAGTCCAGATTGAGGTTGAATAGACGGACATAACTGGACAACTACCATTGCCATCAAGCTGAATGCATATACTGCAGGAGGTTTTGCAAGAATGCTAGGAGATATGGCCATAACCGTTTCCATAACCCATGTAAACCAGATCTTCTTCATCTATCTTCTTCTCATGTTAATCACGTTCGCCTGGTTACTGTTAGAGGTAGTGTGCAAGGCGTCCAGATAAAAGTTCTGCTACACTCGGGAGCTTCAGCATCCCTTATCAAGGACGATTTCTTAAGAAAACTGAACCACAAAGCTCAGCAAAGTCGATGCCTATCTACATTAATCACAGCGAGCATCGATCTACTGAAAGGCATAGCTAGGTTTACTGATAGAAAAGCATCTGTTTCGACACAGAATTTTAGTCTGTCCGGCATTAACTAGGTGAAAAAGAAAGACTCCTCTCGACGCCTGAATGCTGTAACTAAGCATGATTCTTTTCCGCTCCCGCGGATCGATGCTACATTAGAAGCCTTAAATGGCGCGTGTTGGTTTTCGACTTCAGACCTAGCATCTAGGTACTGGCAAGTGGAAGTCCAAGCGCAAGATAGGTAGAAAACCATATTTATAATGTCGAATGGTTTACATGAATTTCAAGTGATGCCTTTTGGTCTAACGAACGCTCTGACTACCTTTCAAAGGCTAATGCAAACAGTTTTACAGGGCATAATACCACACAAATGTTTGATTTATCTTGACGACATTATTGTGTATGGTAGCGCCCCCGAACAACATAATAATAATCTGAAAGCAGTTCTCCGCCGCCTCAAACAACACAATTTAAAAGTAAAACCGTCCATATATCGCCTACTGCAGAAAGAAGTAGTCTCGAGAGATCGTATCACTGCAGATGGGGTACGCATAGATAAAGAAAAGACACGTGCCATTGTTAATTGGTCGCAGACCAAATTGCCCGAAAACGTTCGTAGTTTTCTTGGCCTAACTTCTTAATACAGACGCTTCGTTCGCCACCTTGCATCATTAACAGCACCGGTGCATCGCTTTACACACAAAGGACGAACATTTTTTATGTACCAGAGTATGTCAACAGACGTTCGATGCTTTGAAGGCACGATTAACCTCCCCATCAATATTAGCCGTCCCAGAGACTACAGCAGACAGAGGAGAAATTATACTTCATACATACGCTACTTCCTGAGCTACTGGAGTAGCTCTATCACAAGTAGCCTGAGATGAACAGGAAAGAGTCATCGCGTACGCTTGTCGTCGACTAGATAAGGGTGAAGCAAGATATTCCACAACACGTCGAGAGATGTTAACATTAGTAAAATTCTTACGAAACTTTCACCATTATGTACTGGGTAAACTCTTCCATGTGCTCACGGATCACCGTGCATTAAAGTGGCTCCGCTCTTTCCATGAACCAGAAGGGCAAGTGGAACGCTGGAAGGAACAGTTACAAGAGTTTGATTTCACATGCGAGTATCGACCGGGAAGCCGACATACAAACGCCGACGCCCCTTCCCCTCATACCTCAGGCCGAAGATACTGTTAACGCAGTTCTTAGTACAGTCCTGGAGACCGATTGGCCCTCTCTGCAAGCAGCATATCCGGATCCATGAAGGAGTTAAACGATCAATCCTTAACAACTCGTACCAAATGGAACCATCTAAAGTTATTCGGTGACACGTTATTTCTAATTAATGAATCGAGACAAACCCCACTGATAGTACCATGAGTAAAAGTCAAAAGCATTGTGGAGCGGGTGCATCGCGAACTTGGTCATGCAGGAGAACGAAGGACTGAATACGCTGTCCGCCAGCGCTTTGGGTGGGCATCCGTACACGAAGATGTAGTGCAATTTTTCAAGAATTGTAACGAATGCTGCCGTTTTAAGTCGCCTCAACAGATACCTCGTGCACCGTTGACTTTGATAGTGACAGCAGGACCACACCAGAGGGTTGGCATAGATATTATGGGAGCACTGACAACGATAAAAAAGGGGATCGCTACATACTGGTTATGGTGGATCATTTCACTAAATGGTGTGAAGCAGTGCACATTCCGCAGCCAAATGCCCTTACGGTTGCCCGAGCTTTCATCTATCATTGGATTTCCCGTTATGGTGCCCCATTTTGACTTCATTCTGACCAAGGTCCAGCCTTTGAAAGTCACCTCATCACTGATATATGCCAGCTATTAGGAATCAGGAAGACACATCCTACTGCGTATCATCCAAAAGGTAACGGGTTTGTGGAAAGAACAAACAGAGCTAATAAAGCCATCTTACAGTCGTTTGTCAGTAGATCGTCACTGGAGTTATGAGATGATATGCTCCCTCAATGTCCTTTAGCCTATCGTACATCAGTACATGGGTCCACAGGATTTTCACCTGCTATTTTACTGTTCGAGCACAAATTACGCTTACCAGTGGAGATACAGACGCCCTTGCTGCTGAAGATACGACTAGTCTTGAAGTTTTGCAACCCTAAACCAGTAACACCTATATTCGAGTCTTTTCCCAACCAGTAGAAATCAGAAGAGAAGAGGTAGGAAAGATATATTTGATGCGTTATCAATATATCGAGAAGCGTTTACTCTAATCTGGCTAGTGAACGTAGGAGCTGTGTCCCATGCTGGGTCGAAACGTGATCTGGTGCGGATGCATGACCGAACGCCTTCAGTTAAACAAGTCTACTTAAAACAATGTTGTCAGCACCCAATGTCGGACACTTAATGAGCTATTGATTTTGGGGAATCATTTACATCTACACTGCCATGCGAAGAACAGGAGCGTGTATCGTACATACGTACTCTCCGTAATCACTAAGCTGATGCATGTCCCTTGGTCAACGTCAATTTGCGCGAAGCTAGCGGACACCGAAAAGACATGTACAATAGTCGAGTGCAAGGACCAGTGCATACAGTCAGCGGTCGCGTCTGGCTACGTCGCCTCAGGACGTCGTTAGGGGGTTGCAGTAAATTCCACCAACCCTGGCAAGTTCCTTTTGAAATTGTCCCCATCCAATCACCCACTACGTTTGTATTACGTAACTTACAACGACCTCAGGATGACGTTGGAAATGCCTCGGGAATTGTAGGTTGACAACACTTTACCAGTAACACCTATAATTGAACCGCACCCACCCAGTGAAATCAAAAGTCAGAAGCGAGGAGGTTCGAAGTTATATTTGATAGGTTATCAACGTATCGAGAAGTGACTGATTTAAACTGGCTGGTGATCTCATGAGAAGTTGAGCACGTAGTTCCGAATCATGATCTGGTGAGGATGCTTGACCGGGCGCCTTCAGCTAGGTGAGTCCATTAAGAACAATGCGGTCAGCATCCAATGTCGAACACTTACTGAGCTATTGATTTTGGGAATTTATTTACCGCAGGGCGACCAAGGATAAAGTCTTTGGAGGAAGAACAGCAAGTCCTGCATACAATGAACTTACAAGATGATTAATAAGACTATTTTGTAAGCAAGCTTTTCCTTGTGTACACGTCCCGCGAATTTTATTTTTCAGAAGTAAAAGACTCGTGGCTTCCACTCCGTGTTACCTCTTGGTGTGAAGTTCTCAATTAACATTGCGTGTTGTGGTTTCAGGTCTTCTCCGCCTTTTTTGTGACTGCTGACAACACGTGTTACAAAGTTTCCCCTTGAAGCATTTCCAAAAAATCAGGGCAGCATATAACCAAGCGAGTCGCTTCGTGTCAGCTAAATACGTATTTAGATGACACAAAGCGACTCGCTTGGTTATATGCTGCCTTGATCTTTTGGAAATGCTGCAAGGCTCTGTAGAGCCTCCGCCGTCACTTCAGCTCTCCAGGGTCGTGAAAATCAAGGCAAGGTATTTTTAAAAAGGAGGTAACTTCTAAATTTTTTCGTAAAATTGATATAGACGTTATAAAATCATTTCAGTGGTATTAACATCCAGGCCAGACCTCTTTTTCATCTAGATGCATAATTTCCGATTGTGAGATTCTAGTATGAAATGAGATCTATGCGAGAGAGGTCCTTTAAGGCAATTGTACAAGCTCGAACTCCATGATAATTAATTTTTTATCTGATACAATAGTATCCTAGTCTGTCAGTTGCTCACCAGTAATTAATACCTGATTGTTGAGCCTAATTTTTGGCATTGTATTGCCTCCCACACAGAATGATGCGGGGTACTTCTGTGACTTGAATTAGACGGTGGTACCCTTGACTTATCACTTATTCTTCTGTTCCCTTTGGAATTGTCTTTGCTACCTTTACGGACCGCAACCCCCCTATTGACGTTAGATAAGTAATGTTAAGTACTCTTCATGTACTCCCTCGTGCTTCGGTTCGATTTATTACGGTGTTAGTACTTGAGAACATTGATGCTTCTAGCGATATTGTTCACTACGTGTGTGTGGGGGGAGTTGAACATAACAAAGGTCAAAATGGGAGTCAAGACGGTCAAACATAGAATCTGATGAGGTGAAAAGGAATGTGAATGGATATTAAATATTGAGATCTCGGACAAATTAAGATTGAACGAATGCATACCACTACAATTGTTACTGAACTATGTCACTCAGTTATAAACGGAATCTAAAGTTTCTCAAATAACCCGAGGAGATTTTCGTTTATATCCGGCTGTATATTGTGATTGAGTGACAAAATTCAGATATTTAGTTATTATACTGTCTACCTGGAAAATTGTGCATCACATTGAGTAGTGTAAATGATAGTCTTACGTCTGGCCAAAGTAGTAGCTTCTTTCAATGGGTTTGAGGCGTTCGGATGACTCAATGGGAAGATTTGATTCATCCCAAGTACTGTGTCAGTAGTTTCGAAGAGTAGCATTTCTATGAATTAAAGCTGCTGAATAAGATACATTGAAGATAAGCTTTCAGTTATAGCTTGTTTGTTCCTAATATTTGGTTTTCTAATGATTTGTAATTATTGTGCTTGCTTTTTCCATGAGGTTTCACTTATCCAATGTTTTCCTGTGCATTTTCAGCAACTTACTACTATGCACTATTATTGTATATATGGATTACATTCCTTATCTGTTTAAAACTCAGGGATCTTAGCACATTGGGGCACTAAGAAATGAGAGATACGTAGAGAAATAACAGTATGAAAAAATAAGTGGGAATAAGCAATATTAGTGTACAGTTCAAATCACATGATTAATCAGCGTATAAAAGGTTTGGAGGTTTTGGTTTGAGGCAGGTCTTCAAGTTGCAGTTGTATGTAAACGATATCATTGATTCATCACGTTCATCCTTTTTGGAGCATGTGGGAGATAACACACGTCGTAAAGCACTTTATTCGTGCTAACATTTGCAACAGGAGTAAAGGTATCAAGTAGTTATCAAACGCGGTATTTTGCTTATCACTTTTCTCAAAGTGTTAATTATTTACACGGGGTTTCGGCTCGTTTTTAGTGACGATAATCTTCACAGTTTGATTTATTTTTACTTTCAAGTCTAGTGATTGTTCTTGTAAACTGAATAAAGTTGGTCACTGACTTTCATCTCAAATACACATTAATTTCTTCAACCAGTATTAGTGGCTTAGCATACAACTTATTGGCTTATACATTCAACCACTAGAAAAACCTCTGGAATCTGTGTCCTTGTTTAGTGATTAAGCCAATTAATGTTCCTTTGAAAGGATGACGTTCCCAACTATATATTTCTCCATAGTTTTCGTTTCTGTAAGTTTCTAGTGTTCGACAACTCGAATAAGTCACTGATATATAGTTTTGTAACCCATGATTGCCTGCCTGAAAACCTTATCACATGAATAAGGTTACCGAAAGATTTTCTGGCATGTATGATCTTAGGGTAAAATTTCAAGTCATAAATCAATGCTTATAAAAAGACTACTTAGATTTTCCAATCAAATGTCCATATATCACGTCGAGAGAGATTACCGTTTCCAAAACGATGAATGAAATAGAGATAGTTTTTACCACCACAGTATAGGCAAAGTACTTAAACAATTGACCGATTGCACTATTTCTGTGTAAGTACCCTAGTTATATACCATCAGTTAAGCCTATGAGAATAAGTTGTAACTGAACTATCAAGCCAATAAACTGGTGTTTTTGACCTAAGCTCGAGACAATGATGGTTCTAATATCGATTTTCCGATCCGCCAGTTCGTCAGTTTATTACCATTTAACATGAATTTTCGTATATGCTTATTTAAGTCGTTGAATGTAATCCATGGCAATCGTTTTTTTGTTTCTAAGCTAGTTTTAGGATACATATTTAGTAGTCTTGCTTTTTCTATGATCATTTCAGATTCAATGGACCGTCTAACTTGTCGTTTTTGGATGAAAAAAACTTTTGTATGGTTTCGAGTTTTCAACTTCATTAACAATTCTCTCCTAGGCAATTAATTTACAATTCCCTAAAGATTATTCAAATATTAGTGGCTTCAGAAGTGTACTTTCTAAATCACACAATGTTCTAGCATTCACTGGTGCTGGTATAAGTGCTGAAAGTCATGTTCCAACCTTTAGAAGATCTGGTGAATCATGGAGAAATTTTCATACCCAGGTGATTTCTTTAAAAATGGTTGTGAAAAGACTTATTTGAAGGATCTTGCTACACCCGATGCATTTCATTCAAATCCTGGTTTGGTTTGGGAGTTTTATCATTACTGTCGTGAAGTCGTCCGTTCTAGATGTCCTAATGCTGGACATTTAGCTCTTGCCCATGCAGAGAAACAATATACTGAGTGTGGTCGCTCATTCTTTATTATTACACAGAATGTGGATGGCCTTCATGCCAAAGCAGGATGTGTTAATGTATTGGAATTGCACGGTATGTCCAAATACATAAATGCTAGTTCCTCATCGGAATATTTCCTGAGTTGCTACCAGTGCTTGCACCTTATTAAAGAATATGATGCTACAGTAGACTTCTTCTTACAGAAATTCACTTGTAGGATCATGCGAATTTCCAGACAAGCATAGTATAGTATAGTGTTTACCAAAGGTTAGTATGACTGTAAAGTGGATGTATCTGATGCGAAACAACCGTAAATCAAATATTACTTTGAATTCAGATCTACAATAAAGTTAATGAAGAATCCCATGGTAATTAGTTGACAATATCTTCTGGATCCAGGAGTTCATTTATTTTCGGTTTAATTTGTAAGATCAACGGTTGGGAATTAGATGATATGGCTTAAAATCGGTGACAGGAAAGGACATTCATTCACTTTCTTTATTACGACTAATCTTCAATATGGTATTCATTTTTTTTCAAACAACTGATATTTTTCTGTTTAAATTCACTGCGTTTCATCACTTGGTTTTTCAATGTCCCTGTGATATATATATATATATCCTACGTTGTATATGTCCTACGTTGTAGCTGACTGGCTGGCTTCTCTGTCTCATCAGTACAAGCATAGCTCCCCGAAAAATATCCTAACCTGTGACATACTATACATAGATTTTTCGATCGAATTTCCTTTCATGTACATTAATATCTTGTCATAACCGTTTCGTCACCATTTAGATAAATTAGTCGATGCTATTACCGCAAAATGTGAAATGTTCTAGGTCCTATAAATATTTAAACAACAATTCTGTTGATCCTAAACAGAAGTCATATGTTAATTCTTGCGTTCATGTTTAGAGACACATTCAATTGTCAGTATTACTAACGTGATTGAATCATCGAATGTCAGTAACATTATGGGTAAAGAAAAATTAGTCAGTCATGGCCAACTCTGTCCTAAACGTTCTTCTGACAGTGTTTAGATCTGATGTTCAATTCTCAAAGTCACTGTACGCATGTATATGCAATAGCTCTGTGCTTAATTAATCTTCAGTATAATGAAGTTTTTAGTCATCATCTGACCTTTTGCTTTAAAAACTCTGGTAGTAATTTTTATGTTGGTTTGTTCTCTGAGCTGGATGGTTTGGTCGTGGAGCTTTCATCGTCCTTCTGAACGACATCATCAGCACAAACTTCAGGTAGAGAACAAAATTCCATCAAAAAAATATATAACTTGAATTCTTCTGTTAGATTGTTGTTGTGGGCCCACAAACCAACAAAGTCCCTCCACTGAATCTTATGCAAACCAAAAGATGAAATGGCAAAAGAGGACAAAACAAACATCATCTACAAGATAAATTGTACCAACTGCAACAAACACTATATTGGACAAAGCGGACGCCCCCTGCATCTTCGCCTACATGAACACCAATTAGCAGTCAAACGCCACGACATTTCTTCACTCATATCAATACACGTGGACAACTACGGACATACATTCGACTAGGAAAATGTGCAGATTTTGGACAGAGGCAATTCCAAAAATACCAGAGAATTTTTAGAAGCTTGGCACTCAGGTCAATCAGCAATAAACAAACATATTGAAATCAATCCAATCTATCAACCAATCAAGAAAATTATGCAGGAACATAGGAACAAAAATCAAAACAATAGGAGATACAACCAAAACAAAGAAATAAACAATGACAGATTTAAGGTCAATAAGAACCAATCAACATCGAGGTGCAGAGGACAAGCTGTGAATCACATGTGGAGAAATTCAAACACTTCACTTCTACCCGAAGTTTGGTGCTGATGATGTCGTTCAGAAGGACGATGAAAGCTCCACGACCAAACCATCCAGCTCAGAGAACAAACCAACATAAAAATCACCCACCTGAGCTACAAATCTTCTCCACCATCTCAACTCTGGTAGTAAGTCAAGAATACATACACATATAGTTGACACAAAATTATTAGTAACAGTTAAATCTGGTGTCTACAAAACATCAAATGATCAGACTTCAGTGGTCGACGTTTTAAAGTCTCATGTTTCATATCTTACAGTTTATGCCTTACTCAACAAAATTGATGTTTGTTTACCACTCATTTCAGTTACTAGGCTTTTTCGACTATTAGCAGTTGAAGGGATGAAAAAGCCCTCTTCTAACTAAGCTTGACAGTGGCCTACGTGAAGCGAATTGATTTAATCGTATCATATTAATGTCACCAGCTGACTTGAAATTCACAAAGTTGAGAAAATTCTGCCGTCTATGTAGCATGTTCTGCTTGGACATAACGTCGTTAGATACAACTTCGAACTAGTAAAAATGCAGTTCTAGATTGTTATAACCTAGTCGGATAAAAATATTTTAAATTGTATCTTTCAGCATTTATAACCTATGTTTTGGGATACTTCTGTGTTGATCCTATAAAGAAAAACATACTTAATGTACATAATATGAAGAATTTTTATGTAAAACTTGTCTTTTATTAACAGGAAATCTCTATAAAACACGATGTTTAGAGTGTAATGACATTCGAGTGAATTTCGATAAACCAATATGTGCAGCATTACTAGGTCGCGGGTAAGAAATTGATTTTGTTACTTATTTTTATTATATTGACTATGATTCGAAAATGTTTCTTTTCCAAATGATCTTCATAGTTAATGCATACTGTATAATTTGTATCTCAGTTGATACACTTGACAATGTATTTGGTTATGTAAAAAGCTGCAAATTTGTAAAATACTCGGTTCATAGTTTTATATGTGTGACAAACTATATCAATGAGCTTATGCACAAGTATATATTTCAATGGAATTAAATAATTTGTTTGAATATTTGTAGTTTTCGATATACTGCAATCCGACTTTATCTAATGTCTAGTTATTGGTTGGCAAATTTTTTAGTTTTTTACTAGTCGAGTTCGAATTTCAATTGTAAGTCAGTCCGTTTAGTTTAGTGAGAGAAGATCGAATGTACTGTTAAGATAAATGTACTGTTAATATAAAACTGTTCAAATCACATTAGTATATATGTAATTCATAGAGTTCTCCAAAGATATCTCTTCGTCAAAGTTTAAATACGGTAGTTTCATTATCGCTCGTTTACTGTTATAGAATTGATCCACCTAGTTAAACGTCAGTTGTTTCCAACTACTATAAAATTATGTAAACATGAATTTCCTTTACTTTCAGTTCACCAATCATTGAGAATATTCCATGCAAGCCAATTCCTTTATCTCAGTTACCACGCTGTCAAAATCGTATTAACAATAATATATGTGGTGGACTACTACGACCACATGTCGTTTGGTTTGGAGAAAATCTTGAACCACATATCCTTTCTAAAGCTGGTGAAATAGTTCAGAAAGCTGATGTTTGTCTGGTTGTTGGTGCTAGTTCTGCTGTTTATCCCGTCGCAAGTTTTACTCGATCTTTAGCTAACCGTGGAATTCCTGTCGCTGAGATCAATGTAGAAGTTACTCCAGCCACTCATTTATTACAGTTAGTGTTTTATAAATATTTCTTTTCTTTAACAATAATTATGGTATTAAATTTTATGTTATCTAATTACTTATAAATGTTAGAATTTGTTTCACTTTGACGTTTTATCATCATAAATTGTTGTCATTCTAATTCATACATATTCCGTTAATTTCTACACTGTCCCACCTTGTTATTGAAGAAGAATATTGTCCAGTGAGGTTATGCACAATCAATAAGAATCTAGTGCCAACAGAATCTGTTGTGTCGGTTTACATGTTAACCCCGTATACTTTATGATAGCTTCTGGACAGGCCAATTTATCCATTCTTCTTGAGTCACGTTTTGACCTTGTTAATTATTTACTTATCAACCCTGTTGACATTAATTGCACGGCCAATGTGGTCCCTTACCACCTATTGATTAGAAATAAAAGGGTATGATAAAAAATTTAGGAATTGATGAACCTGTTGTAATTTTTTACTTGGCTGTAAAATGTGCATCTTTGTAATCTGATTAGTTTAAATAGAAATAGCATAGTGTTTTGGTGGGATGTGAGAATTTGCACTTTTACATTTGGATTTTATTTAGGATACTTAATTATGTCTGACTGTTCTATCCGAGTTTTGATTAAAAAAATTTAACTTCTGAAAAAACTAAATATCTATTATCTTTGACTACCCTACTATACTCTTGTTAGTGAATGTATATCGAGAAGAATTTATTTTCGATCAAGATGAAATGGAACTGAAGTCGTTAGTTATCGTGATAAGAGAAATTATATGTATAACATTAGAAAAGAATTTTGGAAAAACTGATAATTTTTGATGTTTGATTATATTTCCTTGAGAAAGCTTGGACCAGATTGCCAGGCGAAACGTTGGATTTACTCCAAATTCATTCGCTGAGATTTTACAAATATATTCCTGTTTGAAGTCTTACATCAACTCGGCGCCCAAATACTGTGAAACTATTCGCTCTCATTTAAACAAAAGTTTTTATTATAGTTGAAAGCGTGAGTCAATTGAAGCTAGACCACTGTGGAAAACCTGGAAGCACTGGATGGCCTTTTCGTTCTATTATGGGACTCCTCAGCAGTGCGCATCCACGAACCCGCACTCGCAAGATTCGAACTCAGG
>NC_031498.1:24687163-24732519 GCF_000237925.1 Schistosoma mansoni | reverse complement strand
TTCAGAGTTCATAGACAGTACTTCATTCTCATTATCACTCAAGGTTGCATCCAAATCTACGTTCTCTTGATGGTTGGTGCCTGAGGTATTTCGGACGATGGGCATTGTGAAGGTAGTCGAAGGTAATCCATCGTAAAGCACCTGATGCGCATAGTTATGGACAGCGGTACACTGTTCCGCGGACATACGCCGACATAAACCGTGAACCGATGTTAGGACGTTTGTCTGGCTGACTTGTACCTGTAACTCATTGTCAATCGTTACGCTGGACAGCTAGCTGTTGGAATGCAGCCATCTGTCACCAATGCTTTCGCTGTTAACTTCGACGTTAGCGTGCGAACAGTGTGCCAAGATGTGACGAGATACGTGTTATAACTGGCCGATTTTGAACGCTATATTCGCTTCCCTAAGCTAGTTCCGTGCCCCCGAGCTAGAACTATACACCGACTTGAAGACCAGAGAAAAGGCACAAAGTGTGAGGGAAGCACTTTACTACAGGGTTCATTTATGTACAGAAAATACAGGGATTTTATAGTAATTTAAGAGTCCTTGAGTTTTACCGAAAGTTCTAGAATACTGCTAAACATAGTAGCAGTATATTAATCAGCCAATCAGGATCTCCACATGTGACTTTTTCACTCTCGTTATTTTAGTAACATAACTTCACATAACTTCTAATTAATCGCTGATTGGTTGAAATGCTCCTTGATGACTCACGAGCTTGTCATGTCGCTTGCGAGAAAATTACAGGGTCATCCCTACAATACGACTCTGTGTTCTATATAAAACATACAGGAACAAGTAATAGGATTTCTGGAGACTGTGTAAGTTCCTGTAGTATCAACAGCCCTGAAGAACTCCCCCGACAATACGAAATCAGTAACAGGAACACACAAGTGCCGCTTCAGTAGTTGACATGCAGCAGGTGTAAGTATTTCCTGAAGACGACGTAGTTGTGGCTCGCGACCCAGCACAGCTCTGCTACGGCATTCAGTGGAGTACTTTTGAACTCTAGCTTCTATCCAATATCCAGTGCGAAGCAGAACACTGAATATCGATCTGAACACGGGTGTTTTTCTGTTCAGCTTATGCAACTTTAGAATTCGATGGGTCGTCTCAACGAAATTCGTATTGCTTTGATCAAGAAGCATCGCAGATGGTCTAAAAGCGTTCGACCACTTGTGATTTTTGGACAATAAGTGACTTCTCAAATATTGATAGGGATTTCCGTCTGCTGCTTCGATGAATG
This sequence comes from Schistosoma mansoni, assembly GCF_000237925.1. NCBI lineage: Eukaryota > Metazoa > Platyhelminthes > Trematoda > Strigeidida > Schistosomatidae > Schistosoma > Schistosoma mansoni. The sequence continues at coordinate 24,731,270 of NC_031498.1, read as the reverse complement.
ACAGATACCTTTGGAAGCTACAAAACATTGTAATGCATATTTCGATTTACCTTTCCACATTTCGAGTTAGCGTAAGACGGAAGAATATTTGAAGATCAGGTCGTAGCCTCTACGAATACGGTGAATGGGTTGATGCCAAAGAAAGGAAAGTTTACCCTCTTAATGACATTTCGAACCAGGTACACGCAGCACAAAAGGTGGTGTGAATTCGGATACACCTGCGTTATGGCAGCAGCTATAGCAGGTGAATCATCGGTAACAATTCCAATCACTTCTCGATTGTTACTCGACCGGCGGAAGAACGAGAGGAAATGAGAAAGTAAAGTCGATGTTTCGCGACTTATAAATGCAATACAAACGGGTATTGCCATGAAATTCATATCGAGAGCGACTACGTGATACAGATACATGTTTTCATTATTGGTTTTGTATGTCCCATCAAAACCAACAACATCGAGAAATCTATTACAGAGATTAATTTGGTCTGCTGTAGCGAAGAAGAAGTACGACAGACAATGATCTGCGTCCAATTGATAATCGCAACGCCCACCAAGTGACGTGATGTAATTTATCAATTTAGCGTAATCACCTAAAGTTAATAGTATAAATGTGCACATTGCTTACCAGGAAGATTGACCTGTGAGAACACTTTGTGACGCATATTGAAAACATCTTGAGCATTAAGACGTTTCCCATAAGATTGGTAAATGAAGTGTATAACATTGAATGCTGATGTACCAGATATCAACAGTGGTTTCACTGTTTCCGATTCCACCTCCGTTAATCGGCGCATCCAAGTATTACAGTCGTACCTAAGGGAATCGCATTCGTGATTGTGATGCACATTCCCACGAACAACAGTCCAATAACCTTCAATAAACTTACAAAAGATGAAGGCAGGACATTGAGTGTGGATGGAAGTCCTTCATGGAGAATATATTTACAACAATCACTTTACCTCCTTCGTCTAGTTGGCTGTGAGGAACTGCTAGGTGTTCTACGGCCATTTCTCCAACATACAAATTTAATATACGGCTTCCGATCTCCATGGAAATGAGAATCTCTAACCGCATTATGGCAATACGTTGCTCTTTCATAAGTTCCAATGGTGCTCTTTAACGCTTCAAGTGATTGGAACGCTACGAGATACAATGTATTCAAAAATACGTTATCCGTTTCTGTGACAACGTGAGGAACAACAGAGCTTGTACATTGTACGCTACTACCGTCCATATTGTGAAGAAAATTATCTCTATCGACAAGTACAGACCTTTTATGCAAATTTCAAGAAATACATAATCAAAAATAACGCTTATACAGCTAGGAATTTCGTTGGACTAAAGGGATTGAAAATATTGGAAAATGGGTTGAAAAGTTTTCCAAATGAGTGATGAACAAAAATGTATTATAAAAAAATTGAAGAAGTCGACGTGAATTTTATGTTGTTGCTGATTATCCTATTTATCACATATCTATAACCTATTTTTATCTGACTGTAAATGTGGAATAACGCTATGAAAGAATCGAGTCGGCTCACGCACGTCCACCGCCCATCATTTCGCTTTACTCTCTTATCTTCACTTCGCTCTCTGATTGTCTGTTCAGATTTGCGAGTGTACAAAATATATTTATTGGAAATCCATTCTCGTATTAGGCTCTTTTAGTTCCGTTATTCACTAAGCCTACTAAATGCCCTGGCACAGCCGAGAATGGGGAGAGTCCGCTCTCCCTCTCGAAATGCTCTCACATGGCCACGCGTATATGGCCTCTGCCAGGGAAGTCCTACTCACTGCCTTCTCGTACCACAGGTGTTGTTTATGAAATTGACAGGACGAAATGTGAATGTCCGGCGCTTTAACCGTGTCAGTGGACACGGAAAGTCCACCTAGGGGAGTTGGCAAACCCTGATTCCAAACCAATGGTGCACATGGGCTCCAGTATCCTGAGGGAACAAATGGCGTATGAATCAATCGTCGGTCACCGGCTACCATGGGACTGCATCCCCTCACGATGCTCCACTGACTTGTGGGTTACACGTTTAGGTCAAAGGCTTGGGGTATGGCCTCCTAAGAAAACCACCTGCTTCGGTCTGTCAGTCAGTCAGTTACAACGTAGAACTTCGTACGTACGTACATCAGTTCGAGTTGCCATACCACATTAGCACAGAGATGCAGTTGTCGATTCAAATCCAATAGTGGTAGAAGTAGTAAGAGTATAAGTATTATGTGGAAGATAAGGGTTTGAAGATGTTATCGAAGGAGTATAATACGGTGAAATAAATTTGGAAAGAGAAAAAGGATACGGACATGAAGAATTCAGAAGATTAGAATTCTGTAGAACACAAAGAGTGTATGCACGTTCGCCATTGCAAACGATTTTGAGCCATGTCATTCAAGGTCTCTAACCATCGATTGCTATCATCTCGCGGATCCCAACCAGGTAGTCTACACCTACCAACATGGCTCAGTCCACTTGTCAGCGACTTGATGGATTTATGCCATGTTTTGGTCTGGCCGCCCCTAGCTTTCTTCCAACCTACTCCTACACCATAAAGGATTGCACGTCGGGGCAGTCGGTGGTTGGGCATACGTAACACATGTCCCAGCCATCTCAACTGATGAAGTTTCACTACTTCATCAATCGATTTGCCATCCTTACCTAGTACTCGTTTCCTAACAACTGCATTGCTGACTCGGTGGTCCCAGGATATACGAGCAGTGCTTCGAAGACACCTATGATCGAATACTAGTAGCCAAGGAATATCCTCTACTCTTATCGGCCATGTTTCACTGCCATAAAGTAGGACGGAACGAACTGCTGCACAGTAAACCTGTCCTTTTGTTGCTAGACGGATATCTCGCCTACGCCATAAATGGCGCAAGTTGGCGAAAGCTAGACGAGCCTTCTGTATCCGTGCTGAGATTTCGTCACACACCAGACCACAAGGGCTGATGAGACTCCCAAGATGAGTGAAGCTGTCAACACGCTCAACTACTTCACTCCCTATCAATAGTTCAGGTGTCGATGCAACCCAATCCTGAAGTAACATTTTGCACTTCGAGGGAGAGAATCGCATCCCGAACATGCCTGCATTGTTGCTTATGGTGGTCAGAAGACTCTGCATTTTGTCAGCGTCTTCACCGAATAAAACTATGTCGTCGGCGTATTCTAAGTCAACAAGTGAATCTCCCGGTAAAAGTTCAACTCCAGGAGATTGAGATGATGAAAGTGATATCTCTAAAAGCATGTCAACGACAAAGTTAAACAAGAATGGGGAGAGTGGACAGCCCTGACGAACACCACTTGAGGTAACCAATTCTGATGGCAGTTCGCCATAGGCTCTAACTCGACCAGTTGTGTTCAAGTAGAGAGCCTTTATGAGGTTAATGTACTTCTTTGGTACTCCTTTCACTGACAAACACTGCCATAGAACCTCACGATCAACGGAGTCAAATGCCGCCTTAAGGTCAAGAAATACTATCATTGTGGGACTTCTGAATGTATGTCTATGTTCTAGGACCTGACGTAGAGTGAATATCTGGTCTATGCAACCACGTCCAGGTCGGAAACCAGCCTGGTTTTCTCTAGTCTGCTCTTCACGAGCTTTGGTTAGGCGTCCAAGTATTATTGAAGCTAATATTTTAGACACTATATTAGTCAAACTGATTCCTCTGTGATTGTCACAGGAGGACTTTTGTCCTTTCTTACAGACTGGCACAATCAGTGATTGGGACCAGTCAGATGGAATTACGTGCAGTTCCCAGATTCTACCTAAGACCTCAGTCAATCTCGTTGCTAGTACTGGACCACCATCCTTAAAAATCTCAGGGGTAAACCTGTCAGGGCCTGCGGCTCTCCCTCGCTTTAGATTTCCTATAGCTTTTTCAACCTCGTAGAGAGTTGGAGGACTTACCTCAATTTGCCATTCAGGACGACTGGGGATCGTGGGTAACTGAAGTGTGGCTGAAGGCCAGTTGAACTGATCCCTAAAGTGTTCTGCCCATCGATCCAATCTCCTGGATTGAGAATGAATGATATGCCCATCTTTGTCTGAGATAGTTTCGCTAATAGTTGGGTTCCTAATGCCGGTTTCCTTAATAAGTCTGAATAGCTGTCTGCTGTTACCTATTGCCGCTGCCTTTTCCATCTCTCTTGCTTTCGCTACCCACCACTGTTCACGATCATTGCGTAGGCTTCTTATTAGCCTTCACTTAAGCTGACTCCGCTCTTCGTTATGTTCAGAGCCAGGTGGGATGAGTTTTCGAGCATCTATCAGTGTGGTAGATGCTGCCGAGATTCATTGTTTCTCCCTGACCTTATGGCTTACCTTACTAGCGGATATCACTGCTGTTTCCACAGCTTTACGGATGTCATTCCACGCTGCTCCGGGGTGGGCACAACTTACATGTCTGTCTAACTGTCTTCCCAGTTGTTCCTGAAATATATTCTTAGTTTGCTTATCATTAAGTAGAACCCTTAGAGGCTTACCTGCAGTGTCTTTCCTACGTCCAGTAAGACGCAGACAGATACGTGCTCGCACTAGAGCATGATCTGAGTCTAAACATGTGCTCCAGAATGGGCGACAGTCTTCTATCGAGCCCCTCCATCGGTAGCTGATAGCGATGTGATCTAATTGGGTCCAACGTTGGGACGAATTCGGGGGTCGCCATGTCAAAAGATGTTTTTCCTTATGCTTAAAGTTAGTATTTGCAAGAAATAGGCGGTTATCTGAGCACAGCTGCAACAGACGGTCGCCATTATCTGTCCTTTTAGCCACGACATCATAATATCCACCCAGGTGTCTTTCCCTTTCACTTAGTTTACCTACTTGAGCATTAAAGTCACCAGCCACTATTACTACATCAGAACGTCTAGCTTTTCGGAGAAGGTCAGAAAGTTTCCTGTAAAACTCATTTTTTATATCGTCTGAGCTGCAGTCAGTAGGAGAGTAGGCAGAGACGACGAAGAGGCAACGACGAGTTTCCCTATCTTTCCGAGTCCTTACTGATCCGTTTAGTCGGACAGCGCATAGACGACTGTCTACTGGGATCCAGTCTAAAAGAGCTAGTTCTGCCCTAGGACTTAATGCTATACCTACTCCAGCGAGGCCACGGGAAGCAGCATCAGGGCTTCCAGATACACGAAGCGTGTATCGAGATGGTTCTTTATTTTGATTAGGTGAGGTCAAATGAATGACACTACTCGGATCTTGTATGCGCGTTTCGGAGACGCAGCACACATCGATGGTGTAAGATTCTAGAGTCCTAGCTAAGGAAGCCTGTTGTCCTATTTGGCACAATGTTCGGACATTGAAAGTTCCTATATGTAGTTTAGAGCGTGGTTTCAGGAGACCAGGAATAACGTTCCGTGTACTTGAATCGTTTGCCCTAGCGGTGCGAGGTGATAAAAGGACGTGGGAAGGGTTAGTCGTGGAGATAAGAGAGTTATTATGAGGTGTAGGAAGGATTTGAAAGTGACCAACTTGGTCTCGTGTGTTGTTACGGGTATGAGGGCTAATATCACTTCCCGGCTGCCCACACCGAGGAAGGGTATTTCCTGAGGGACCTGAAAAAGAAGTTGGATTAGTGTTGGTCTTAACGACCTGAGAGCGTGACCGCAGTGCCCAAGGGACAACTGCTTGAGGCCGGTCACGCACGGCCTTTTTGTAGAGGATTTTTGACGTGTTAGCTCCGTTCTTCAAAGGACCTTACCGCCGGAGACGGAAATCCGTGGGATAAGGCGAGGTGTGCATTTTTAGGGTCGACCTTTTCTAACCCCACCCCTCCTTGTGGGAAGGCAGCATCGCTGTCATGCTGGTTGTCTGAAGGAAACACCTTACTGCCGTCACACCTCTGTACAGTCAGCAGTACGACTTCGCCTTCGGACCTTGGGATTACTGCTTTTAGTCTTACCGCTCTTCAACCGACCTGTCTGGCATGGTAGGACCTCGAGGAACGATTGTTCCAGCCAGTATAGCTCGATTGCTTCATCACGATAGGCAAGCCCGACCACCACGTCAAGGTAGCAGCAACGGTCGGGGATCGGTCTGGGCATCCGGGTAGTATCATAGCCCTCACACACTTAAATGAAATGACATTTTTTGTGTGGCGCATATATATCTGGTGTCCTCTTGTACCAATATTTATGTGTTGAAATAAAATAAATAAATATTCACTAAGGCGATTGAAGTCAATAATAATATACGATAATAGTCAGGATGTGTATTTCGTTGATAATCAGCATACAATCTCTAATTGGAGTCAGATTTAGGGATACAAAAGTTGTTTGACCATCGACAACATCTTGCGGTCTAGTTGACGTTTAAATGAATGATCCCACAAATCTAGTTATAAGATATTAGTTTTTAAAAGTCAATTAATGAACAAAGTATTGTTTGACTGTTATTCTACAACGACTTGACAAACATAAATTTTGGTGAGTAATAATTACGAAAATAGATCGAAAAAACCAATTTAGTTCAACAACACCATATGTTATATTCTCCTCTTTGTATAATCAAACTAAACGGTGTTTTCAGCTTACTTTCGCAAATACTGCTCTTCAGTATTTTAGTCCTCGCCGAATAATGTGTTAGCATTTGAAGCAATAGATACGGAGTCCCAATCTCTGTAAATTTTAACGCGAGGGTGTTATTTCATCTTAACTGATAATTCTGATGTAAGTGGAATTTAATTATTAGCGAAATCCCTCAAAGATAATCGTTGTCATGGAAACTTTATAGCATTCTACTCATTTCTCAATTTTCACTAACCGTAATTTAACTTTTTATTAAACTTGTATTAGTAGCCATTTCATGTGTGGTTAATTATTATTATCAGCATGGGGTTGGTGAGATTGTTGAGTTTAGATCGATATCATGAATGAATCAATGTTAGGTCACCATTGAAGACCTGAAAGCACTGGGCGACCGTTTCGTCCCAGTATGTGACTCCTCAGCAGTGCTCATCCACGATCCCTCACGTGAGCCTCGGACGCAGGACCCTTGGCTGAAGTTAGACATTAACACCGTTGTATGCCGGCGCAGTGGTCTAGAGGTTAAGCGTTCTCACGCGAGACTAGAGGTCCTGAATTCGAGTCCCATGTGCGGGATCATGGATGCACACTGCTGAGGAGTCCCATACTAGGACGATGCGGCCATCCATTGCTTCCAGGTTGTCAGTGGTGGTCTAACATTGATCCATTCATCATATCAATCTAGTTGTTATAAGTATTTAATAACAAGTTGTTCTTTTCTTTCAATATTACATCATTATTCTATTTCAGATACCATTTTCAAGGAAAATCTGGTGATGTTCTACCGAAACTGTTTGACTCCTTAACTTTAACTTAGTCGATATGATAATTGATCATTTTTTTTGTATGTACCTAACCTCAACTTCATTTAATTGTTTTGTAATCTTTGTTTACGTTGAATCATTTGTATAGTCCATTCTAATTACACCTTCTATTGGAATATCAGTTGGACAAGAAGAATGAAACCAGTTAATGAACCGATAAACCTTTTCTGTATATAAAATGCAGTGTTTAAGAGGTGGAATAAATATAATGAATTATTAGAATTCAAAAAAATACTGCTTTTTTACAAAAGGGTCTGAAGAGATGTGTAGTTATTTTTATATCTTCATTGTATTTCTTTCTAGTACCATTTTATAAAACTGACAAATTCAATTACCTACCATCAAGGTAACATTATTCAGTGAATCACATAAATAAATGATTGTATTATTGATGTATATCACAAAATCGTTTTGTTGTACTTTCTTTTCAGGGAGGTTTTCATCAATGTGGTTGTTGTTTTGTGCATTTCAGTTTCTATCTTTTGTTTAGTTCCCAAAAGTCATTTATGACAGAGAACTTTACTTTTGTACCTATACCTTTTTCATCAGCCGAGATTTTCAGCTTCATTTGCTTTTTGTGCTATAAAGCAAGATGTCACCTAGCCCCTCCCAAAATGGTGATATTTCAATCGTAATTTTGGTAGGATTTATACTTTTTGGCTTGTTAGCCTCTGTTACTATTTGTTTTCCGATATAATAAAGTTGTTAGCAAGCATAGTCTACGTTTGAAGAGAGTGTCATTAGTCGTAACAGTAGTCATGCGTAAGTTGCTAGAATACAGGTAGTGATTAGTTGTCTGAAATAAAACAGTATGTTTTATTGTTTTTATCATCAACCGCGCGATGATGATAAGATCAAAATTCCGTAAAGGGATTTCTTTTTAAACTAAGTTATTTTCAACATGTACATTTTTCATAAATTGTAGAAAAAGTTGGTCATGCAGTAGTAATCAATGCCATGTTTGTGTACTCTTTAGTGGTTATTGAATTTTGTCGGTTAAGTTGCAAAGTGATCACTAATCTAGAAAAACATGCAGTTTTGATATCAGGTAGTTAAATATAGCAAGCAAATGGACACTCGAGTCTGGAATACTTCAGTGGTAACGTCTTGGATACAAGCTAGATAGCCTCGTTCGACTTCCAGAGCGAGCATCTGCCCTCTCGAGATTGCAGGTAACCCTTACTGATGAGTGTAAACTGGCACGAAACTTAGCTCCAGAGTTTCTTGTAGGCTAACTCTAGCTACCTCAGTGGATAATCATGATAATAACTAGTAAAGTGTAAATAACAACGGAATATGTTGATTCACACCATTTATATAGTTAATGAACCGATGTCAAACTCGTAAATAATCTCTTAATGTTAACTAAAGACGAATTCAGTGAATGATTTATTCCCTTGTTTAACACTGATGTTACTAGAAATACTATATTATCTGACGCCAGAAACATTCGACAGCTAGAACAAGAAATTCGGTAAAGGGAATGGAATGCTTTATAACCGTGTTAAAGATAAACATCGAGTAAAATTCTTCCGTTTAAATATTATGCTTCATTTCATGAATGGGCTCTCTCTTCTATACGGTCCTATTGGATGAACGAATTTTATAAGGATTGGATGGTTTTCAATACTAGCACTCATTAGGTTGCAGTCTCGAACTACACTCCATCCCTTTATTTTTGGCAGGCGGGAGTCATCAATAATTTTCACATGAAGTTTGCAGGAAATTGAAATACGCAATAATTTGTACTGAATGAATTTATTACACCAAATTCCGAATTAATCAGAATACATGGGATTAAAATATTTGTAGTTTTTTTTATTAGAAATATCTTCAGTTGCTTTGTTGCCCACCTATGTAATTGTGTAATGTGACTCATTCAGTGAGTATCGTTATTCGTTGTATAATGGAATGAAGAATAAATGCAAAAACTACTCAAAAGTAGTTCACATTTTAAAGATAAATTTACGTGGCCTAATTAAGAGCTACTACTGTATGTTGGCAAACGCGTTGTGATTTGAAATGTATCGGACAAATTATGTTGGATTACATACTTCTCACTTACTGAAGGACTGCTGTTTTTTAAACCTGAGACTTTTGACATTTATTTACCTGTATGGAATGAATCGTAGATGTTCACTACATTACGTCTTTCGTAGTCAGTGCATAGAAAATTGTTAATAACTTTGTTACCATATAGACTAACTTAGTAAACTAGCTAAATGTAACATCATTATCGGATTTATTGTGGAGTTTATATGATTACGGTTGTTACGCCAAGCAAATCCAGACAGGCCAATTGTCTCAAGGTCGCGTGTGTGTTGCGAATGTGGGTGGTTGATTATTAAAGTCAGGGATACTGCCGACATTTTTTCCTCTAGACAAACAGCGTGCAAGGTAACTAAATCGGAAAGTAAACCACAAGAATTGGTTACCTATACAAATCTGCATGAAGAAATAAACGTATTGTTGGAGGCAACGGACGAAATTTCTATACACGAAGATTGTTTTATTTCAGTCTAGGCACTTCAACTGTGCCCGATCATTTCGAGAAGTCGAAAGTGCTTCAAAGGACATAAAAAACCATATCGAGGCTAACACACATTCATTATTCAGTCAAGTTGTTTACAATCAGTCGGTCACAACGTGGAACTTAGTACTTACGTACATCAGTTCGAGTTGCCATACCACATTAGCACAGAGATGCAGTTGTCGATTCAAATCCAATAGTGGTAGAAGTAGTAAGAGTATAAGTATTATGTGGAAGATAAGGGTTTGAAGATGTTATCGAAGGAGTATAATACGGTGAAATAAATTTGGAAAGAGAAAAAGGATACGGACATGAAGAATTCAGAAGATTAGAATTCTGTAGAACACAAAGAGTGTATGCACGTTCGCCATTGCAAACGATTTTGAGCCATGTCATTCAAGGTCTCTAACCATCGATTGCTATCATCTCGCGGATCCCAACCAGGTAGTCTACACCTACCAACATGGCTCAGTCCACTTGTCAGCGACTTGATGGATTTATGCCATGTTTTGGTCTGGCCGCCCCTAGCTTTCTTCCAACCTACTCCTACACCATAAAGGATTGCACGTCGGGGCAGTCGGTGGTTGGGCATACGTAACACATGTCCCAGCCATCTCAACTGATGAAGTTTCACTACTTCATCAATCGATTTGCCATCCTTACCTAGTACTCGTTTCCTAACAACTGCATTGCTGACTCGGTGGTCCCAGGATATACGAGCAGTGCTTCGAAGACACCTATGATCGAATACTAGTAGCCAAGGAATATCCTCTACTCTTATCGGCCATGTTTCACTGCCATAAAGTAGGACGGAACGAACTGCTGCACAGTAAACCTGTCCTTTTGTTGCTAGACGGATATCTCGCCTACGCCATAAATGGCGCAAGTTGGCGAAAGCTAGACGAGCCTTCTGTATCCGTGCTGAGATTTCGTCACACACCAGACCACAAGGGCTGATGAGACTCCCAAGATGAGTGAAGCGGTCAATATGCTCAACTACTTCACAGAGATTTCTTCGGACCAATTTTCAATGTCTTCATATAACACACAGGTCTAGGTTTTGATTCAATGTGCACCGGCTGATTACTTCTCATGAGTCAAGAAATAATCCATGTAATGTGAAATATTATAAAATATATACAATTTGTGGAATTCACCGATTCCAATTTTATATAAGAAATCATTTTAAAATGATTTTTGTGTAGATTCGCAAAATATTATTCATTCTTATTACAAATTCTGATATGTTTTGTTTATGCTCCATTTCGATTAGACTGTGAATCCTGATACTCTTATTATGGTAAGTATGTATCTTAATTATAAATGACCTAAGAGAGACTGTTCCAATCTATACTTAATTGTAAACCAAGTCTGCCAAAGTTTTCATTCTAGTAAAAATTTCTCATTTATTCCATCTTAATAAATACACCAGTGTGAGAAAACAACCAGCAGAATAATTCAACATAATAATAAGAAGTAAAATAATGCGTGGATAGATGAAAGCTTCTTTTACAGTCATTTGTTGGTGAGTCTTATCTCTCTGTATACATATATCTCAAATACGGTGTGAGAAAAATTCGAAAAGTAGAGTATAATTTATATTTACTTTGAAAGAATCTTTCTTCTTCATAGTATCGAGAAGTATTTGAAAGTAGTTTTGTTTTGCGTTTGAACTACATGAATAATGAGAGTTTTAAAACAATTTTCAGCATATTCATATAAAGAATTAACGCTTACTTACTTACTTTCGCCTGTTACTCCCAATGGAGCATAGGCCGCCGACCAGCATTCTCCAACCCACTCTGTCCTGGGCCTTCTTTTCTAGTTGTATCCAGTTCTTGTTCATTCTTCTCATGTCTGTCTCTATTTCTCGGCGTAATGTGTTCTTTGGTCTTCCTCTTCTCCTTTGACCTTCAGGATTCCATGTGAGGGCTTGTCTTGTGACGCAATCGGGTGATTTCCTCAAAGTGTGCCCTATCCACTTCCAGCGCCTCCTCCTGATTTCTTCCTCCGCTGGAATCTGGTTTGTTGTCTCCCACAGTAACTTGTTGCTGATAGTGTCTGGCCATCGGATCCGAAGTATCTTGTGTAGACAACTGTTAATAAACACTTGTATCTTCTGGATAATGGCTTTCGTAGTTCTCCACGTCTCCGCCCCATACAATAGAACTGTCTTGACATTTGTATTGAAAATTCTAACCTTGGTGTTGGTTGACAATTGTTTTGAGCTCCAGATGTTTTTCAGTTGTAAGTATGCTGCTGTTGCTTTGCCGATCCGCGCCCTCACATCTGCATCTGATCCACCGTGTTCATCAATGATGCTGCCCAGATATGTAAAGGTTTCCACATCTCCCAAAGCTTCTCCGTCAAGTGTAATTTGATTGGTGCATATTGTGTTGCATCGGAGAGTCTTGCTTTTCCCTTTGTTTATATTGAGACCTACTGCTGCTGAGGCTGCTGCTACACTGGTCGTTTTCTCCTGCATTTGTTGTTGCGTGTGTGATAGAAGAGCCAGATCATCCGCGAAGTCCAGATCGTCAAGTTGCATCCTAGCTGTCCACTGTATCCCGTGCTTTCCTCCAGTCGTTGACGTCTTCATGATCCAGTCTATTACCAGGAGAAAGAGAAACGGTGAAAGTAGGCAACCTTGCCTTACACCAGTCTTTACTTCAAACGAGTCGGTGAGTTGTCCTCCATGAACGATTTTGCAGTTTAGTCCATCATAGCAATTCCGTATGATATTGACTATCTTCTCAGGCACGCCGTAGTGTCGAAGAAGCCTCCATAGTGTTGTCCTGTCCACGCTATCAAATGCCTTCTCGTAGTCGATGAAGTTGATGTAGAGTGATGAATTCCATTCGATTGATTGTTCCACAATGATACGTAGAGTTGCGATTTGATCTGTGCACGATCTATCCTTACGAAATCCAGCTTGTTGATCTCGAAGTTGGGCGTCTACGGAATCCTTCATCCTGTTTAACAATACTCTGTTGAAGACTTTCCCTGGTATTGAGAGGAGAGTGATGCCCCTGTAGTTGTCGCACTTGCTAAGATCACCTTTCTTTGGTACTTTGATCAGAAGTCCTTTTTTCCAGTCTGTTGGTACTTGTTCTTCGTTCCAAATCTTACTGAAGAGGATGTGTAGTATCTTGGCAGTTGCTGCTACATTTGCTTTCAGTGCCTCTGCCGGGATGTTGTCTGGTCCCGCTGCTTTGCCGATCTTGATTTGTCTAATGGCCATGCTGATCTCTTCAATTGTTGGTGGGCCAACATCGATTGGGAGGTCTGTGGGTGCTGCTTCGATGTTGGGTGGGTTCAGTGGAGCTGGTCGATTTAAGAGTTCTTTGAAGTGTTCTACCCACCTGTTTCGTTGTTCTTCAATGTCGGTGATTACTTTGCCTTCCTTGCTTTTCACTGGTCTTTCTGGTTTACGGTAATCTCCAGCAAGTTTCTTGGTTGTATCATACAGTTGTCTCATGTTTCCCTCTCTTGCAGCCTTTTCCGCTGTCATCGCTAAATCTTCCACATATTTACGTTTGTCGGTTCTGATGCTCCTCTTCACTTGCTTGTTTGCCTCTGTGTATTCGGCTTGTGCCTTGGCTTTTTCCGCTCTTGTTCGGCTGATATTGATTGCTGCCTTCTTGTTCCTTCTTTCTTCAATTTTATCCAGTGTACCAACAGTGATCCATTCCCTGTGATGGTGCTTCTTTTGGCCCAGAACCTCCTGACATGTTGAAATGATTGCCTCTTTGATACCTTTCTAGTTGCTCTCCATGGTAGTTCCCTCTCCATTGAGTAGATCATGAAAGGCCTCGAACCTGTTGCTGAGGGCTATGTTGAATTTGTTGAGTTTGTCAGCATCTCGAAGATAGGCCGTATTAAACTTTTGTGATGTTGTCCGCACCGTCGTCCAGTGCTTCTTGAGTTTTAGTTTCATCTTGGCGACCAGCAAATGATGATCGGATGCTATATCAGCTCCTCTTCTGGTTCTCACATCCTCCATCGTCCTCCTGAACTTTTTGTTGATGCAGATCTGGTCGATTTGATCCTGTGTAGTGTGATCCGGTGAAATCCAAGTGGCTTTGTGTATGTTTTTGTGTGGAAATGTGGTGCCACCTATGACCAGTTTATTGAAGGCACATAGGTTTGCAAATCTCTCACCATTTTCGTTCCTTTCTCCCAGTCCATGTTGTCCCATGACGTCTTCATATCCAGTGTTGTCCTTTCCAACCTTGGCATTGAGATCTCCCATCAGAATGGTCAGGTCTTTGGTTGGGCACTTCTCGAAGATTGACTGCAGCCTATCGTAGAATTGGTCTTTAACGTCTTCATCGTAGTCGTTGGTCGGCGCATAGCATTGGATGACGTTCATTGTAATGCCCTCTCTCTTTGTTTTGAAGGAGGCTTTGATGATCCTTGGTCTATGAGATTCCCATCCTATAAGTGCATTTTGTGCTTTTCTAGACAGCATCAGTGCCACTCCTTGTGTATGTGGGGCATTTTCTTCTTCATGACCGGAGTATAACAGAAGTTCTCCTGAAGACAGTCGTTGTTGTCCAACCTGCGTCCAATGCGTTTCACTGATTCCAAGCACCTCCAGGTTGTATTTTCTCATTTCTGCAGCAATTTGGAAGACTCTTCCGGTCTCCCACATTGTCCGGACATTCCATGTACCTATAAGAATTGTTGCTCTGGTTGTAAGAAGGTGCATCGGCCTCATGACTTCCGAATGAACTCGGCTTTCATCATGAGACGTCATAATTATTCCTTCTACTCCCAGGGCAGAGTTTAAATGGTTTGAATGATTTTTTCTGGTTAGCGTTTTTTTAGCGAGTTGATTTTCTACGGGATGGGGTCGCTAACCCCATGCCCAACCCTCCTCCTTTGTGTGGGCTTGGGACCGGCAGCAACCCCCAGAGGAGCTACAGGCGGAGTTAAAGAATTAACGCAGGATAAGTTTATCATTTTTCTGAACTAATAAGCACTGAAGTTGATTGTAGGTATAATAAAAACAAACGGGGATTTTCTTCAAATAAGTTAGATCATAGTATGCAATACCAAGAAAATGATTTGCATTCCATTGCAATGTTAGCCTGTGGTGTTTAAAGAGTTAATAATCTCCCATAGATATGTAAGCAAAGATGGTTAGTGGCTAGCAGTGAAATCCAGGACGCGCGTTTCGTCCCATTTGGGACTCGTCAGCTGGATGTACCTGCATCTCAGAGTTGATGTTCACTATAAGATTCGAACCCAGTACCCCTCGTTTCAAACGCCATCGCGTTATCCACTCAGCTACTGAGTCCTATCCATCTTTGCTTACAATGCTTGTGAATTAAGACAATATCGAGGCAATACGCACAGTATGCACATATGCCAACAAGAGACAGACCAGTTGCAGTCCTAAACATCAATGGGAAGATTGAAACAAACAATACTAAGGATTCCTACAGATTTGTCTATAATTTCTTAGTATGATTTATAATAACCCATAGCATAGAATATTTTAAAGATATTTATGCATAATAACTGTACCTATGTTTTATAGTTATGACATTCAATTGATAATGATCTAGATCGTGTTAGGTTGTATGAAAAAGAACAAAAAATCGTTTTCGGTTTATTTTCTTTGCCAGTCAGTCTTTTGTAAAATACTTATTTTTAGCTATCGGAGTACACCAGTTCTGTTCTCTCTTTTCAGTTTGTTTGGATTTATATTTTGGTGCATACAACAGAAAGTGGAAGAGTTTCAAGACTTCTATTGTGTCATAAATGAAGAAAAAACTTTTTTTAATACTTGTATTGAGCGGTTGCTAGTGATAATGTTTTAAACTCAGCTTGACTTAGTTCGGTTTCGGCAATTGAGATGTATCACTAGTCCTCAAATATAGAATGTAGCTTAAAGCAAAGTAATTCAATCTTTTTGGTAAACACGTTAAGTACGATAACACTAATTAATCATCGAAAAATGTAGCCACAGAGCACATATAGGTATAATAGTCATAAAAAAGTGTGTAGTATCTGTAAACAAGAGGTTTCTTAAAAGTAGCTACAGTTTCACACTTTTCCCCTAATCACTACATAAGTTTAATCTATGCAAATGTATTTTTAGGTATCTAGAGTCAACTTGTCATGAACTAGGTAATTCTCAAATCTTGGTATAAACTTTGTAGAGCTTCTTGAACGCAATTCAAATTGATGAACAAAATTATCCGTTATTTTTAAAACAAGTAGTGATTATTTAACGGATTATCCTCATTTGCACTATTTTCACTCAAAAAACTGGTTAATTAAGAAATGTTCTGAAACAATTGTTTAAAAATCATTGAAATATTATTCAAGATCTTGTAATACTACCTTGTGTTTTTAAATTATTGGTTTACTAGGGTCTAAGTAAAAATTATCAGGTGTTTTGGGAGGCATTTGTATATCAGAAGGGGTTTTTGTGGAGATTTCAGTATTTTAATAGTTGAAATCATGAGTCAATTGAAGCTAGACCACCATGGAAATCTCCACAAAAACCCCTTCTGATTATAATCATATGCTCACTAGTGACTGACTTCAAGAGATATTTCCTGAAGTTCTAGTGAGAAGCAGTGACCAGTGGAGTTCAACCACGTCTGTTGAGAGATATCAACTCACTGAAGACGATTGGTGAACGGTTGCTTAACTTCGTGGATTGTTTGAAGTTAGACATTAACACCATCGGATGCCGGCTCAGTGGTCTAGAGGTTAAGCGCTCTGGCGCGAGATTGGTAGGTCCTGTTTTTGAATCTCGCAAGGCGGGATCGTGGATGAGCACTGCTGACGAGTCCAGCATTTGTTTATTTTGATGGAAAAATTGCTATTGTGGACGAGTACGTAACATATAGAGAAATACTGGAAAGGAGAAAAAAGTAGACAACTGTTACCGGCTTTTCTCACTAAAGTTTTAAGAAATTCATCTTGAACTATACATTACAGTGTGTAAGATTTCGTATTTATTGATAGTAAACTTTATTTAAGACTGTTGATGAGTTAAGTTTAAGAAAGAAACAGCTCTTTCACTGGTATCAATTCATAATAAATAATTACCTTCAGTAACTGTCATCGTATACTTTACGATAAATTAAGCATTTAAAATTTGGATTATGAATAAACAACAACGTCGTGGTGATGTGTACAGGATCCATACGAGCCAAAAGAGTGATTATTTTCAGACCATATCAAAAACAAAAAAATACACACACAGGCAAATTTAACATTTATAGTTCGTGACTTTTTTCACTTTTAACAAAAGTATCCGTTCAAGGTTCATCAATACGACAAATATGTGTGACAGTCCAGGTCTATCTTAAATGTATTTTGGATGCTTGAAGTGTGTTATAAGTAACGTAAAGAAACCTGGAACAAAAGAAACCGTGTGCCGAAAACTCATTAGGCACAAAAAAAGCACTTACATTTAATGATGAAAGCAATCGATAACAACATTAATAGCATAAGTGTAAGATTAAGACAATCTGACAATAGAAACTAGAAGTTGATAGTATAAGGCTTTGAATGTATTACATTGAAAAACTGTCAAGTTAATTTCTTGATACATAAACATGATGATGCAAAACATTTCAAAACAAGTCTAAATTATTCACATCATATATAACCATCAAGTAGTGTTCAGATCTGCAAACTATTTAGTAAAGAGGCGGGATCGTGGATGATCACTGCTGAGGAGTCCCACAATAGGACGAAATGGCAGTCCACTGCTTCCAGGTTTTCCTTGATGGTCTACCTTCAATTGACGGATGATTTCAACTATATATAAAAAATTATTAAAAATCTCCACAAATAACCCCCTTATTTATTAAAGAGTTCACAATTTTTCCTTATCAGAACGAGAAAAATAACTCAATCTATAGAAGAAATCCGAAAGAAAAAGTATTCACCAAGAAATAGTTAAAAGATAAGTAGAAATAGTCAAATGAATGAACAACGTGTATGGCTAAATGATTATTAAATGTATGCTTGAATTGGGTTATGTGTTGTTTAGCAATTTTCACTGTTTTCATCATTAACTTGTTCTTGTTTTAGTGATAATTGGTTTATGTATTTACTATGCAGTTTTTTTCTTCATTAATTGTCTTTGTTGAAATACGTCTATGGATACTTTTGTTATTTTAAAGATTATTCTTCATAATCTTATTTGTTAAAATCATTGGACGCAAAAAAATCATCATTGATTCTCGTAATATACTTGACTGGTCATTTTTGGGCAAGGTTAATCTGAATAGTGGCTAGCAGTGGAATCCAGAACGCGTGTTTCGTCTCATTTGGGAGTCGTCGGCTGGATGTACCTGCATCTCAGAGTTGATGTTCACTCTGGGACTCGAACCCAGTAACTTTCGTTTCAAACGCCATCACGTTATCCACTCGGCTACTGAGTCCTGATAGTCACTTGCTTGTGCAATGGGGTGAAGTTTAAATTTACTTAGTATTGTATGTTTGAATCTTCCCATTGATGTTTAGGACTGCAACTGGTCAGTCTCTAACGCAATGCTTGTGAATTTAAGCTATATCAAGATGATACGCACAGTATGCACATATGACAATTATATCCTGACCAGTTGCAGTCCTAAACATTAATGCGAAGATTCAAACGAACAATCTTTCTTCTCAAACGTACAAAGACATATATTTCATAAAGATAATACAATTGTGTTATGCTATTTATGTAGACAGATATAAGTAGTATGTAATACCAATCAGAAGTGGAAAACCTGACAGTAGAAGGCTAAGAAAATCAAGTTGAAGAGAAAGCAGAAAGGGAAATAAACAAGAATTGTGATTTGGAAGAATCATACACAGTATGAAGGAAAAATGATAGAATTTCGCAAATGAAGTACTCAATGTATGGTTCTCATATTTTATTATATCCCGAAGAGAATTATGAATGGTAACTTCTGAGAACTATTTATGGACAAATATGTTACGTCCTACTCACTGCCTTCTCGTGGCAGTTGTTGTTCACAAAAGTAAGAGGACGAAAAGCGAATGTCCGACGCTTTAACCGGGTCGGTGGATGTGGAGGATCCACCTAGGGGAGTTGGGAAACCCTGATTCCAAACCAATGGTGCACATGGGCTCCAGTATCCTGAAGGAACGAATGGCGTATGAACCAACTGTTGGTCACCGACTACCATGGGACTGCATCTCCTTACGATGCTCCACTGCCTTGTGGACTAGACCTTTAGGTCAAAGGCTCCGGGTGTGGCCCCCTATGAAAACCACCTGCTTTGGTTTGGGCACCTGAGCAGTATCACAGCCCTCATACAAATCGAATGAGATTTGTGAGGCGCATATTTATCTGGTGCTTCCTTGTACCAATATTTATGTGTTTAAATAAATAAATAAATGTTAAGTATATTTCCTATTGTATAATTGTCAAGTAACTTAACTATACATATTCATGTTCCTCTTATTATAAGCTTCATTTTGACCTATAGACTATTATTATACGATTTATCATTCTTGAGTTATCCCCAGCTCATTAATTACTGTTCCCCCTATTCACAGCCACATTTGGTCAAATCTTGTACAAATGTTATTTTCTGGTTTATGGTACTATGTGGTCAGTTTGTTTGGTATATAAATCCAAAATGTTTGAGAATAATAATTCATATTGCAGAAGTTGTTATTGGTGTTCTGGACTTAACTGGCTGGGTTAGGCAGAAAGCAGGACTGATAAGTAAGTACTCAAAACTGCTCATACGGCTTTTGTATTTCATTGCTCTGATCGATAATTCACTCCTCTCTGATTGGCGGGAACCAGCACGTTCATATATTAATAGGGCATCCAGACGGGCACACTCATTCGATATAACATATTTTACCAAAAGATTCTTTAATTTTGTGCTAACGTATGTTGGTCGTCCTCATCTGTGTCCTCGTTCGTTACAGAATAAGTGGTTATTTGTACTTTATATAATTAAGATATTGATAGGGATAACTAGTATTTAACGCTATACCTTATTTTCTACATGATATCTTCCCATGTTTGGTTATTATGAATACTCCCTTCTAAGTTGTAAATATTGCATTATAAGAATGAGTATGCATAAGTAGAAGAAATTTCAATGTTCATTCATTGTAAATTAAAAAGAGCAGAGAATAAGATTACAGTCATAATTTACCTGTTTTTAATTCGTACTATTCATGTAATAGTAATTTATTTAACATAAAAGTTGGCTAAGAGTATATAATCAGTATATTTATAGATGATCTATATTTATAAATAAACCGAATAACTCTAGCTGTAATGACTTTGGTCAGTTGATTAATGCGGTTGTTGTTCAATTTATCATTCTACCTTGACCTGTCTAGTCTGTTCAGTTTATACGACAAACTACATAAAATTGTGATAAGCTGAGTATATTTCGTTTGTTTTGAAGTATTAATTCACACGAAGTGGAAAGGTATTAGAACACGTTTTATCTACTTCATTTGTGTTTTCATGAATTCCTTACATACTATAGTCATTTTGTATGAGTTCTATTACTAGCGTTGATCAACTTTATTTTACTGAAAATAGTAGAATATGTAGCTCATTGCAAATAGAGATATGGAGTTGCATGACGTTTTAAACAGACTATTAGGCTGTTTGTCACTTTTTGAACAATTTGTTGTAGGGTATCGATACGATCTGATTAGGTTCGTAATGAGCTAAAAAAAAATTGATGGCTGAGATCAGTATTCCTTATAATTATACTTTATATTAAAAATCTTTTATGGTTAAGTTATTGAGTTAAAATATGTTTTGACTTGTGGTGTCGTATCTTTATAATGATACACGAGCTCCCTATACTTGAGCTCAATCGGCTTCATGAATGAAAAGATCAAGAGTACGAAAGAAGCTTTTATTTACTAACCAGATCGACACGTATGGGTACGCATTCATACATATATGTCTATCAGTTAGAAAATTAAGAGACCAATGGTGTATACCAGATACCCTGGCAACGAAACTATTTATTGACCAATGACGTACACCTTTTATTTGTTCAATTACTTATTGACCCATTGCATCATTATATACTATGATCATTCATTCGCAGATTAAGTATTCTTTGACTGCGAATTGTTAAGTTAACAAAAACGTTTGGTGGAAATTATTGGACTTAAGGTTCGTCTTTAATAGTACTCTTCAAAGTGATAGATCTGTAACTTTGAAGGAACCAATGTTTCTTGTCGAATTCGAATTAGGAAGCAGCATCTGATTAGCTTTTCTGTGAAACGTAATGCCACCATGTTAAGGTTTATTTAGGGTTAGGAATTAGGGATGGTGTCGATATGTCTGTCATACACAATCTAAAGAAACAGCACTAGTCATTTGATGAGTTTTACACTCTCATTTATTCTGTGGTTACAAAAATAATCTTTCGTTATCATGTTAAACATTTTGAGTAATATACAAATGTATTTTCGCTGCTTGTGATACATGAAAGTTGAATTTCCAGTAAAAACATGAAATTCATACTCTTGATTTTGATTAGCTCATCATCAAAATATATTTTTACCTCAGCAATTTTATGACATTCAATTTTTGCACATTTTTAAGTAAACTCTAAATCTGACAACCTTTCAACAAGCATTTTACTGAATGAATTCATGAGTCAATTAAATCCAGACCACCATGGAAAACCTGGAAGCGCTGGACGGCCGCCCCATCCTAGTACGGGACTCCTCAGCAGTGCACACCCTCGATCCCGCATATGGGACTCGAATATAAGACCTTCGGTCTCGTGCGTGATCACTTAACCTCTAGACCACTGAGCCGGCACCCAACAATGTTGATGTCTAACTTCAACCAATTTTACTGTAAATCATTCTTTAAAAACTATACTACTTCTAATTTGTCAGGTTCACCTTATCATTTGCGTTTGGCCATTAACACAGCTGGTTAAGTTTTAATGAAAACGTAGTTCTTTGTAAGTTGAAGAAAAAAATACATTACTCAGAAATTATTGGACTACTTGATTAATAACTTTGTAAAATACACATTAAGCAACCTTTTTGGATGATTCTACAATTCATTTTCAGTGGTTAACTTAACGAGTAGTGTTCATCGAATAAAAATAAAGACTATCCATCAAACTTTGATTCATGAATGTGAAAAGTAGAAACTTCTGCTTTGGGCAACATAAATGTACATCTCTAAATTAGCTTCCTTACGTAGAGGCGGTTATATCAGCCACACAAAGCGAGTTCATTCGATATGAAAAATGAAGAATTACCGTACTAGCCTATCAAAATATAGTATTCAAGTTAATTGATATCTCAATCAAAGGATGGGTAAACCACCGCAATTCTCCTTATATTACTGTTTAACTGTGAAATAAGGTTCACAAAAGTAAATGACACGGGTGATTTACAGGCTCCTGATCAGAGTTGCCTTCGAAGTATTGCTCAGACGTGTGAGGACCACTGAGTGAGTAATCCCAGGGTAAAAAACATAAGGCACTTGGAAAAATGGACAAGCTTTCATTGAATGAGGTGGTTAGGTTTTTCATTAAGGACGTCTGATTACCTACCCAAGTGTTCAACGTAGAATGAAAGGAGTAAGTTGACACAAAGCTAGTGGTGGCCAGGCCAAGGTATGGAATCAGTCTGTAAAGTCATTGACTGTTTGTTTAAGCCATATCAGTATTTTCAGATTTCCTAGTTGGATCCAACAAAATGTTAGATATCCATGGTCTAGGAGTTTAAGAGATATAGTACGATTTCGGTAACTCTGACTCAGTTGCTTTCATTCTAGAACTTTTATCTATTATTCCTAAGCTTTTGGTGCTCGACCATATTTATCACCTTAGAACATCTAATCATATGATTAGATTTCCTCCAACTGTTGGTGTTGATTTCCATTCTAAGTATTTCGTCTTATTGATTATTTCGTCCTGTACTGATGTAACCTGTCTACCGATGTACACTTTTTCCAACTCCTAGGTTAATAACGACTAACTGTGAGTAATTTGTCAAATAAATATCTAGAAATCAGCGATAAACTAGAGGAATACTAGATAACTGATAATGAACTATCATTCTAAATCACTTGGTACGTAAATATTTGAAGAATGGAAATCATCTGCAAATAATTTAGCAAGCTCTATTTCACCATAATACACTACAATCTATGTAGTAATTTACCAAGGAATCATGATCAAATACATTTCTTTTTAAACTGTAGTCTTATCTTAAAGATTTGGCATTTGTCCAAATATGTGGTATACTACATCTGGTGTTGCTAATATTAGCTTAATAATGAAATATATTATACCTGTTTTCAAAGTTAACAGAGAAAATGTAGTTTACATGTCTATGTATTAAAAAAAAATCAACATCTGTTTTTTTTCTCATTTATTCTTAGTAAACACCAACGTTTGCATTGGATAAGGATTGAATCTTAAAAGGTTTTATAGAAAGAAAAAATATATGATGGAAAGGGTTTGTAGATCAAGTGGATCATGTTAGAGAGGCTGAGTTCTCTAAGCTAAATGATTTAATCTCGCAGCTTTAAGTCATTCAATATACTGTGTATGAAAAAGCAACTCACTTCTTTGATTAATGAAGCTTATGTACTGTAATTAGCTACTGTTTTTTTGTCACAACCTATCTTCTAATAAAATGTTTGTGGATGATCGTACTGTGCAAATGCCAGCCTACTCAATTCTAGTTTGTTCCGAAGAAAAATAAATGAAATTTTAGCAAAATTTAAATGATAGTTTATCCATTCATTTTAATGTCCAAGTGCCAACAGTATTCATAAATACAAAAAGAAACGGTGATCATTGATTGATTCAAATAAAGTCTAATGAACTAGATCAAATTTCCTTCATTCTAGTGTAGATTGTATCTTCTTATCTTTTTCCAGGTTTCTTATGTTTGTTTAACATAGAGAAATATCTTTCACTTAACTAATTGTATACAGTCATTAGATAGTTCAGTCACTAAATACTAAGAGCTTTTGTGATGTAAATATATAGATGTTTATTTATAATGTCCATTTTTATTATCTCTTCGGCGAGGTTATAATTTATAGACGAGTCAGTCAGAAATGTCTGAAGAATTTCAAGGTCACGTCACCAATTTCAGTACCTGATGCTCATGTACAATCGGTTCAAATAGGATTTTAGAGAAAACGTGACAATTTAGTGGCTACAATAAATGGGACTACTAAGAAGTTCCTTTATTTGTAATTGCAGTAATCAATTGACTTTTAGACCTTGCGCAGACTACCCCGATGATGTTATCTTTCAATGTAATATATGTTAGAGGAAGAAGTCTGCTAGAATAGGAACTTTTTTCTCTCGATCCAGATTGATACTAAGGCTAATTATAATAATTGCTGTGAACTGTATAATAAACGCACCAGCATTATTGGCTGCAATATTCGCAGATGTTACTGAAGCTTCGGCTTTTTAGAGGTATGAGTGTTTTACGGATATATGCGTAATAAAAATGACAAACTTACACATACTAACTGTCTTCTGATTGGCTGAAATTTCTCAAGGTCACTTAAGATTCGTTCAAAGGTCGTCGATAAATTATAGTCTTGCCATCTCTCCTACATCTTGAGTAAGACTAGACGATACAACAAAGTACCTGAAAGATTTTTGTTAGGGTTGAAATTGATCGTTTTTATTTAATTATGAATAAACCAATAAATTCTTACATAGAACTAGTCATTGTGATCAGGTAAAAAGCATGCACTTCACTCTCTACATTCACCTTTTCTGTACTTTGACAAAATGTGATAAACTTAGCTTATAATTCTTGCTGTAGAAGCTGAATATTAAGACTAAGGTTGACTGTATCGAAAACGTATGTTTTGTGGCAAGATAACATGTAACGAACTGGCTCATAACTTAGAAGAGCCTAATCACGTCAATAGTAATCAATGTAGTGAATATGTATTTTAATATTTTACGACATTTTCAAATATCGTTTATATTGATTGTTATAAAGTTTCTCGGCAGTAATCTCGTAAATATTCATCGGGTGTTTGATCCGATTATTTGTGGTTTAGTGGCCTGGAAAACACTTTCAAATAAATTATCAACCTTTTTAAAAGCTTTTAAAGTTTGCAAATACCATTGTACTGTTTTCTTTGATTATGAACAATTTTAAATAGATGGAGTCAAAATTAGTCAAGGATGAAATGTATTACATTCAAGAACACTGATAATTTTCATAGTTGAAATCATGAGTCAATTGAAGCTAGACCACCATGGAAAATCTGGAAGCACTGAACGACCGTTCCGTCCTATTGCGGGACTCCTCAGCAGTGTGCATCCACGATCCCACCTCGCGAGGTTCGAACCCAGGACCTATCAGTCTCACGCCAGAGCGCTTAACCACTAGACCACTGAGCCGGAATCTAATGGTGTTAATGTCTAACACTGATAATTACTTGGTAATTAACAAAGTATTAGTAATATGTATATAAAGTTATTTCATTATTTGGAAAACTTTTTTTAAACTTCATAGCAAAGTGGGTTAGATCTCATGAAAAACATTTTGTATTTTCATATACAGAAAAATGACTAACAGTCATGGAACAAATATTACTTACAATCATAAATCATTCGGTTTGTCTTTCATTGTTCTGAACAATATATAATGGTATAAGAAATTAAAGGTTGTAATTATTGAATACAATATCATTACAAAGACCACACTTAAAGCTACGAAAATTATTATAAACATATTTCAAGAGTATCTGTTTTGTTTCAGTCGAATAGTGGAATTATATATATATATTACAGACTATATAAACCATAAAAGAAGGTTGTGTTTTATTCGCTTCCTTAAATTATCAGTACTGTGATTAATTGATGCCAAACTGAAATCTATTCATTTTATGAGATTTTAAAAGGCAATAAACTGATGATATGACATTATCTTTTATACTATTCTTTTTTAAGATAATGACATGGATACTTTTAAAGGCGTAATAATAAGTGTTATATAAGAAGAATAATATTCATTTGTAAAATCTCAGCGAATGAATTTGAAGTAAATCCAACGTTTCACCTAACAATTTAGTCCAAGCTTTTTCAAGGAATATATATATGTAACAATAAGTGGTTATATTTTATCAAAATACACTCATGAGGAGGAGGGGCAAACTACAGTTGAGTGCCTTTTATGTGATATATAATAAATGTAACTATGCTATGAAAATAAATGCAACTTAAAAAAAAGATACAACTAAAAAGAACGTCACTCCAATGCCTGGAAATAATTTTCTTTTTTTAATAGTTACGAAACATATTCGAATAATAGATTTCAAGTCTGTTAGAGGCATTTAGTAAAAGGTTATGGATTAAAGTTTTATGTTACTTGTGACTTATTAGCAAGATGTATCAACGTTCTTAGAGGAATTGATACTTCCTCACAAACAAGTAACAAGTCCTCATTCATTGATTGTTAGTTTAACCGATGAAAAAATTTTAATGGCTTAATTTATTTACATGAAATTGAATTTTCACATTTTTACCATCATTCATTAAGTTGAATGGCTTTGTGTTACAAATTAGCTTACAGAGGTTAGTTAGATATTTCACGGCTTTGTAAGCTGTTTTAATTATTTCAATCTCGCAACAATATAAATTAAGCAGTGAAATTTCTTTAAAACCTGACATATTTCAAGTATTTGTCGAAAAAAAAGTGCTTTCAAATAATCACTAAGGTATAATAAACAGTTTTTTTATGATCAGAGGAGATAGGAAAACATTGCTAAAACTGATTTATGTGGAAAAAAGTGTTTGTCAACTTGTAGAAACCTGAGTAATTCTTAGTTTCAAATGTTTAACCTATAATCATACTGAAAAAGCTAATTTACCAGTGGTCTTATGAGCTGCTTTTGATGTTACCCATAAAAAAAGTGTGAAAATATAATTTGAGCTTTACATTACATGACATTCCAATAGTCAAAATGGGTTGATGTCATAAAGGATTAAAGATTTTGAATTTTATGGATCATAAAAGTTAATTAGCGATATTTGTGTCATACATTTACGAATATAGTTAAAGCATGGCTAAACTAACTTACTTGTCGCTTATCTTCCTTTATTTATAATGCATCAGTAGAATAGTGGGGTTTGTTAAAAGGTCTCTTCGAGTGACTCGAACTCTCTATCAAAAAAGCTGAAAGTTTCTACGTTTGATCCCCAGGAAGTCCAAGATTTTACGCTACTGAATAGTTATATATCAGGGAAAAAATATTTGTCCGATATCTGCTAGTTTCACTGGTTGTCAATTTGCAGTTAATTCGTGATCGAAAATGTAAATCAGTCCTACCAAATTCATTTGTGAAATCAAACGACCGAATGGGTTCGAAGTCAACATTATTTCAGTAACCTCTTTGACTTTAGGAAATAAACAGCAATAAAAGTAGAAGTTTCACGTGGACAACGCTTTACTGCTTCCGCACTTCATTATACCCCGCACAATAATTTACCGCTCATGTTTCTCATTTACTACTTTTAATCACACTTCTGTGAGAATTGCTCACCAGACATGGCTTGGTTTATAATGCAGTGAGATGCATACGTCCACAGCATCAAGGTAGAAGCTATGGTTAGCTGATTACTTGAATTTCATCATAAGGTAAATCCCCCCTAAAATGTATTGGTGAATCCAAAACCCTCAAACTTAATCATTGCGATGATTAAAGCTAGTTTTGTACAACATTGGACTCCTACTCGGTAGACTAGAAGTTTAGCATTCGTGTGGAAGATCAAGTGCCCCAGGATTGGTCCTTGATAAAGTCATGAATGCATACTACTAAAGATTCCCAAACTATTCAGTACATACAGATTTTTTATGGTTTTTCTAACTTAGATAGATTCATGACATCAAAGAACATTTAATGATGATCAATGCAGTGAGGTATCAAGTAAATAGACTATTATTTTTGCATTTACATTTGGTCTTTTATACTTTTCCACAAGCTAACAAATAACCAGTGATGAAGCTTGAAGGATATACTAAAATCTAATTATGAAATGTGTTTTCGTTAATTCCAAGTAAATATGTAGCTAAAGTATGTTTTAAACTAATAAGTGTTACTACAACTTAAAATTAGGTAGTAGTGATTAATTAAGTGATATACTAGTAAAAAATATAATCAAATCTCCAAAGAAGGTTTCTCATCATTAAATTAGGAAGGTTTATCTACTATAATGAAAATTACCTTTAACATTTTACATTAGCTACTTAACTATTAGTTTCGTTAACTGTTAAGTATTGCATTTCTAGTGGACTATAAAATAATGATAAATCTGAATTGAATTGAGGACAGTTTATAATTGATGTAATCTATTTCTAATTATAGTAAGTGTTTCAAGTAAGATTATTGGAACTTAACCTTTTAAAGGAATAATAAGTGAAAACAGTTAGTTGATAACCAATAAACTATTTGATCACCTAGAACTAATTTATATACTAGTGTACTAATGTTTAACTGTTCTACACATAATAATCTGATTATCAGTAGTAGTTGTAAGATAAACTGAATACATATCACGCCATTCAAACTAGTTGAAATTTGAGCAGGAGAAACTACGTTAAAATATTTTACATCATCAAAATATCGTTACAATTATTTTATCCCTAATTTAATTGATAATAACAAACACACTGACTTTCTTTGTGCATATGTTAAATGAGTTTATCATCCAAGTAATACTGTGGTGAACGAGAACGCAAATAGTGACAACCAAATGTATGTGAATACAAATTACATAATCTCTTGGTAAAATCTGAGAACTATGCAGTGGATAGGTATCATTACCAAGTTTTGATTTGATAATTTCGAATAAATTGAGCATTGGGTAGATTGTTATCAATAAATTAATATATTTGTAATATCCCAATAACCAGAAAAATGAGATTTTCTGATGTTTCGTGACTCAGTGTAAGCCACCTCTTCAGAGAACATTACAAATGTATTATTTATTTACATACAGTGAATACTTTATTTAAAAAATGTCAATCAATTGTCTCAGACTCTATTGTTCCTTTGCTTCCACTACAATCACTCCCTGTGCTCGTCCTCTTCTCTTCGATCTCCTTAACCTTCTACCTCCAGACATTTTACTTTTGTCTGGTGATATATATTACTTATATATGTTTACATCAGTAGCACATACCTCAATAATTGTCAGCTGTTGTTTGAAGTAAACAAATAATCGGCAATATTACTTCGTCTACTAAATGTGTTATTTCTAAAATGTGGACTAGATGTATGGTCTTGATTAAGATATACTTAACAATGATTAAATACATGTCATCAAAAGAACAACCTTGATTAGTTCAAATTTTCATATCATATTGTAAAACTTTTCAAAACTGAAGTTAGAACAAGACATATGAGTGAACAATATTGCTTCTAGTTTAAAGTCAGTTTGAAACTTTACTCTGACTTACAATACTATTCATATACATTTACGAAAATATGAAATCAACCAAGGCAGTTAATCAGTCACTGATAACATCAAAATAGGTTTAATAGTATATAAAATAATAAATAAAATTGTAAGCAAAGATGAATAGTGCCTAGCAGTGGAATCCAGGATGCGCGTTTCGTCCTATTTGGAACTCGTCAGCTGGATGTACCTGCATCTCAGAGTTGATGTTCACTCTGGGACTCGAACCCAGTACCGTTTGCTTCAAACGCCATCGCGTTATCCCACTCGGCTTTATCGAGGCAATACGCACAGTATGCACATATGCTAATTAGAGACTGACCAGTTACAGTCCTAACACATCGATGGGAAGATTCAAACAAACAATACTAAATGAATTCATAAGTTAAATTGTTTGTTAAGTCTAAATCGGCTAATGACTAATAGAGTTTGTTATAAATTTCTTTTGTGGATACAAGGACTTGGGTTCTAAGCTGAAATTCTTATAGCTTCCGCTTTATGTGAGAGAAGTAAGATATGTGGTAGGTGTGTGAAAAATTACTCTAGATGATTTTTTTTTCAGTCGGTTACATGATATTTATCAATCATGTATAATAGAACGGAGCTGTGTATCGTTAATTTTTATTAAATCTATTTAGTTGTAATCATTGACTCATAAACTGCCTAGATTGGGTTAATATTTTCATTAAAGCATATAAATATTACTGTAAATTAAAGTCTGTTAATGATCTAATTGAAAACAATATTGTTCACTTATATTTCATGTTCTAATTGACAATATGAAAATTTCCATTATTTTAAAACTGATTTATCAACATAATTCACTGCATTGTAATCATTCAACTGTTGCTGATTAATATCAAAAGGGGTTTTTGTGGATATTATAGTAATTTTAAAAGTTGAGATCATGAGTAGGCTCAGTGGTCTATAGGTTAAGCGTTCGCGCGCGAGACTGATAGGTCCTGGGTTCGAGTCTCGTGAGGCCGGATCGTGGATGCGCGCTGCTGAGGAGTCTCACAATAGAACGAAACGGCCGTATAGTGTTGCTAATTAGTTTAGTAAAGATCATAAATGGAATTAACTATATTTTCCTAAATTTTCTTAACAAGGTTGTTATGTACTTCATTAACATTGGTTATTTGAATTTTTCCATTCTAGTTTAGGACTCAAGTTGGTCAGTCTGATTTTGGCTTATGTGCATCCTGTGCATATAACCCCGGTACGTTTAAAACTAAATGCTGATAATACAATACCTAGTACAACTAAAAAAAACAGAAGAGAAAAAAATAACGAAGACATTTTTGGACGGGAACTACATAGCCATTTTCTACCCTTATTACATTCAAGTATAGGTCTATTTTCTTATAGTTAAAAATCAAAATTAACAAGAAATAACTGTACTACTTTCTAATACTTCAAATTTAAAACTCAATAGGATAATTAAAAGTATTATCTAATGGATTAAGAACATTGTAAAGTAATTACTATCGTATTGACAGATTCAATAATAATATTGAATAGTAAAACATAGTCAAACCTACGTTGTTTTGAACTGTCTAATTCTGATGTTTATTAATAAACTTTCTATTGCCGAACGCGATCGGCTACCTAAATGATAAGACTGAGAGTAAGAAGAAAGAATTTTACTGATCAATCGAATCGAAAAATAACTGTACACCTATTCTGATTTATGCATATAAATCCCTTAGACATTTAGGCCACAATTTTCCACTAATGAAATGTCTCATTCTTTAGAAAGTGAAGTCACTTCTTCACCAGTCGCATAGGCTTATTTTTTGGTTAATGTGTTACTGACCCATTGTTTCATCCTACAAGACATAAAGTTAATTCACTCATAATTTTTGATCCAAGTTCAAAAACATAATAACTTCACGTACATTCGTCAATCTGTTTGGGAGGCAAAATCCGACTCACACGTCCTCGTCGTGAGTCCTGGATCATGCCAACCATCCCATGTACTAATGTGAGCGGTAATGTGGGTGGTGGAGATCTGCCTAATCAACCACTCTACCTATTCCCACGAACAATTACGAATGTTACAAAGAGTCATTGCATAATTATTGAGGGTTCAATAAAATGGTAAAAATGAGTCTCCCCCCAAAAAAGCGAATGCGAGTGTTATGCAATGGTTCTGCGTAAGCAGCGCAAAAACAACTATCCCATCTCGGTAGTTGTGCCGTGCTTCAATGTAGCACTCTTCTCCAGAAAGGCCTACTAGGCTTCACCATTCTTATTCTTAGTCAATCTGTCTAAAAAGATACTTGTAAAGAATACGTAAACAGAATATCTGGAAACGAAGGTTTTAAACTTATGAAACAATGAATTAAACATGATTGTTACTGAATTGCTCTACAAATCTGGATGTAGAAATACTGACGTAACAAAAAGTTTAACAAAAAAATCTGTTAGCCTTGAAAAAAACTTTAAAAATTATTTGTTCTAGTTCAATAATTATCTTTGTTAAGTTATTGTGATTACTTGACATATTCTTAATACTACTAATTGTGATCTACTTAAATACGCATTACTAATTATTAATACCAACAAATCTTGCTAGGATGTGCATGAGGAAATTTTCGATCATTAGTTATTCGTTTCCAAATGAAATATAACAAGTAATATAAGGAAGTTGTTACGTATATTTTCTTTGGTCAAGTCATCCATTGATAATATTCTGAACTCTGATGTTCAGTTTGAATGTTATTGAATCAAAACAAACTTACACTTTTTGTAATTGAGGTGAGTTACAGTTTTAAAAAATAAGGTAAATTTGTTGTTGTATTCAACATCTATAAGATTGAAACTTTGATGAAACAATATGAAGGGTTTTTTCTGGTTTAGTCTCATTGTTCCCTATTCTTTTCTCAAATAAATAACCACTATCTAGAAGTAGAACTGAGTTATTTTTTTGTATATTTGATAGTTTTGGAATTAAAGAAAAACGGTGTCTTGTCATATATTTTTTAAAATTCAGATCCATTTCTCCCAACTTCTAACAACTTCTATGGTCCGGACAGACACAAGTAGTGTGTAGCGGGAATGGGAATTGAAATACCTACCATCAAAACATTGAAATTAAGAGAAAAGGAAGGAAAACAGATGACAAACGAGATAACAATAAGATTGGAAGAATGATGGAGTATGCAAAGAAGATTTGCTGATGATGTATTTGATATATGATTTCCATATGTTGATTTTGCATAAAACAAAACATTGGTTTACATAGCCTGAATTCTTGTTCACCACACACCTAGTTAGCTCTTATCATTTAATGGAGGTTACAAACCTATTTCAGCTAGAAAAATATTGAGGACTTGTCAGTCAGTCAGTCAGCGACAACGTAGGACCAGGCACATATATGCATCGGTCCAAGTTGCCATACCTCATTAGTACAACAAGATCAACACCGGATTCATAGAAGTAATTAATTTAGTGGTGGTAGTATATAAAGAAAGGTTGTATATAAGGATATAGTATAGGAAGGAAAAAAGTTATGAAACAATTTTAATCTTAAGGTTTAAGGGAAGATAAAGAGTGTATACACCTACACCATTGTGATCGATTCTGAGCCATGTCACCAAGAGTCGCCAACCATTGGTTACGATAGTCACGCGGACCCCAACCAGGTAGTCTGCATCTACCAACATGGCTTAGACTAAAAGTTAGTGACTTCAAGCACTGATGCCATGTTTTGGTTTGGCCGCCCCTAACTTTCTTCCAACTTTCCCTAACACTAGTTAGC
Source organism: Schistosoma mansoni (assembly GCF_000237925.1). Classification (NCBI taxonomy): domain Eukaryota; kingdom Metazoa; phylum Platyhelminthes; class Trematoda; order Strigeidida; family Schistosomatidae; genus Schistosoma; species Schistosoma mansoni. The sequence continues at coordinate 24,698,162 of NC_031498.1, read as the reverse complement.
ATAGCGCGTCGTGGTAATCGGTGTTCAGGCATACGTAACACGTGGCCCAACCATCTCAGTCGATGAAGATTCATCACCTCATCAATTGATTTACCATCATTCCCTAATACCCTGAGTGTAACCTCACTATTACTTACATGGTTATCCCAGCAGATGCGAGCAATATTTCTAAGGCATCTGTGGTCAAATACTAGTAGCCTACGAGTATCTTCTACTCTTAATGGCCACGTTTCGCAGCCGTAAAGTAGAACAGAACGAACTGATGCGCAGTATACTCGTCCCTTAATTGATAGACGGATATCTCGTCTTCGACATAGGTGACGTAAGTTGGCAAAAGCCAAACGAGCTTTTTGAATCCGTGCTGAGATTTCGTCAGACACCAACCCATTAGGACTGATCAGACTTCCAAGATAAGTAAAGTTGTCCACGCGTTCGACTACTTCACTCCCTATCCTTAGTTCAGGTGTTGACGCAGACCAGTCCTGGAGTAACAATTTACATTTGGATGGGGAGAAACGCATCCCAAACATCCTGGCATTATTACTCAGTTCTAACAGAAGACTCTGCATTTTGCCAGCGTCTTCACCAAACAGGACTATGTCATCTGCGTATTCTAAGTCGCTTAGTGGACCCCCTGGTAGGAGATCAATTCTTGAAAATTCAGTCGACGAGAGTGTTATTTCCAGCAACGGGTCTATAATGAAGTTAAACAAAAATGGGGATAGTGGACAGCCTTGACGGACACCACTTGAGGTTGTAAAATCAGATGACAGTTCGCCATAAGCTCTCACTCGACTAATAGTGTTCGAGTAAAGAGCCTTCACAAGGTTTATGTACTTCTCAGGTACACCTTTCAATGACAGACACTGCCACAGAACCTCTCGGTCTACAGAGTCAAATGCTGCTTTTAAGTCAAGAAAAACTATCATTGTCGGACGCCGATAAGCATGTCTATGCTCTAAAACTTGACGAATGGTGAATATGTGGTCGATACAGCCACGACCAGGTCTGAAGCCAGACTGATTTTCTCGTGTTTGCAGTTCACGAGTCTTAGTTAGGCGCCCGATAATTATTGAGGCTAGTATTTTAGATACTATGTTAGTCAGACTAATCCCTCTATGGTTATCACAGGATGATTTTGGCCCCTTCTTATATATTGGGACAATCAGAGATTGTGATCAGTCAGATGGGACTACGTCCGTCTCCCAGATTTTAGCCAGAATATTAGTCAACCTAATCGCTAAAATTGGACCACCATATTTAAAGACCTCTGGAGCCAATCCATCTGGATCAGCTACTCTTCCTCGTTTCAGATTAGTTATAGCCTTTTGAACTTCAAGTAGCGTCGGGGGGCCTACTTCAATGTTCCATTCAGGTTTTCTGGGAATAGTGGGTAGTTGTGCAGTAGCTGAAGGCCAGCTAAACTTCTCCTTAAAGTGTTCCGCCCATCGTTCTAAACGTTTGGGTTGAGAGCAGATAAGGGTTCCGTCTTTTTCCTAGATTGTCTCACTTACACTTGACTTCTTAATTCCAGTTTCTTTTATTAGTCTGAATAGTTGCCTGGTGTTGCCTACAGCCGCTGCCTTTTCCATCTCTTTTGCTTTCGTTGCCCACCACTGCTCACGATCGTTCCTTAGACTTTTAGTTAACCTAGATCTAATTTGTTTACGCTCTTCGTCATGTTCAGAGCCTGATGGGATGAGTTTACGCGAATCCATCAGTGAAATAGACTTAGAAGAAATCCATTGGTTTTTTGGAGCCCTATGGTTTAAATAACTAATGGATGTTACTGCTGTTTCCACAGCTGTTTATATGTCTTTCCAAGCAGCATCTGGGTCAGTCTCGTTTACAGAACTGCCTAGATGTGAACTCAGTTGTTTCTGGAATTCGCATTTGGCTTTCTCGTCCTCCAGTTCAATCCTAATGGGTCTTCTTAGTGTAATTTTCCTGCGTCCATTGAGGCGCAGACAAATGCGCGCTCGTATTAAAGCGTGATCAGAGTCTAAACAAGTATTCCAATACGAGCGACAATCTTCTATTGAGCCTCTCCAACGATGACTGATGACAATATGGTCTATTTGAGTCCATCTTTGGTTTGGTGCAGGTGGTCGCCATGTTAGACGATGTCTCTCCTTATGTTTAAAGTTAGTGTTTGCTAAAATTAAACGATTGTCTGAGCATAGTTGCAACAGACGATCACCATCATCGGTTCGTTGAGCCGGAATACTAAAACACCCACCTAAATGTCTTTCTGTTTGATTTAAGCTGCCTACCTGGGCATTAAAGTCACCCGCTACGACTACTATGTCTGAGCGCTTAGCTTTCTGAAGAAGCTCAGAGATTTTTATGTAAAAGTCATCTTTCACTTCATCATGGCTGCAGTCAGTGGGAGCGTAGGCAGAAACGACGAAAAGGCAACAACGTGTGTCCCTATCCTTCCGAGTTCTTACGGAGCCATTTAGCCGGACAGCACACAGGCGACTGTTAACGGGGATCCATTCTAATAGTGCCTGTTCTGCCCTTATACTTAGTGCTATGCCTATATCTGCAAGTCCACGAGAACTAGCCAACGGGTCGCCAGATACACGGAGGATGTATTTCGTTGGCTGTCCATTTTGGCGAGGTGAGGTCAAGTGAATGACCACACTGGGATCCTGCATGCGTGTTTCGGAGACACAGCATACATCAATGGTACGAGATTCTAGGGTTTTAGCTAAGGAGGCCTGTTGACCAATTTGACTTAAAGTACGTACGTTGAAGGCTCCAATGTGTAGTTTGGAGCGAGGTTTTAGTAGACCTGGGACAGCGTTTCGCGCACTAGAATCGTTGGCCATGGTGACACTTGAGGAGGAAACCGGAAGAGGAAGTTTAGTGTTGAAAGTCAAGGTAGAAGGAAAAGTAGGAAGTGAAGAAGGAGATTGATTATGAATACAGTGGTCTTGAGTACTGTTAGAGGTATGAGGGCAGTTATCACTTCCCGGTTGCCCACACTGTGGAACGGTTCTTCCAGGGGTACCTGAAAAGGAAATTGGGTTAGAAGTGGCCTTAATGACCTGAGAGCGTGACCGCAGTGCCCAAGGGACAACTGCTTGAGGTCGGTCACACACGACCTTTTTGTGGGTAGTCTTTGTATTAGCTCCGTTCTTCAAAGGACCTTACCACAGGAGACGGAAATCCGTGGGATAAGGCGAGGTGTGCATTTTTAGGGTCGACCTTTTCTAACCCCACCCCTCCTTGTGGGAAGGCAGCATCGCTGTCATGCTGGTTGTCTGAAGGAAACACCTTACTGCTGTCACACCTCTGTACAGTCAGCAGTACGACTTCACCTTCGGACCTTGGGTTTGCTGCTTTTAGTCTCACCGCTCTTCAAACGACCTGTCTGGCATGGTAGGACCTCGAGGAACGATTGTTCCAGCCAGTATAGCTCGATTGCTTCATCACGATAGGCAAGCCCGACCACCACGTCAAGGTAGCAGCAACGGTCGGGACTTGTAAGCCTTATTTAACTGTTTCTTCCCAGTATACAATCTTCAAGATTTCTAACAAACAACCTCACAACCAAAACTTCAATCTCACACACGAACGCCTAACTTTTATACAAATGAGCCCCAATTCAATCACGTGCAAATCTAACTTTGATCAATTCCTCATCTTCTATTTATTTGATGCTCGCTAGTGATTAACTTTGCGAGGAAATTTTCAGAGTTCTAGTGTGAAGCTGTGATCACTTGGGTTCAATCATATGTATTGTAAAACAGTCATACACCGAACAAAAACAAAAATGCTCGATAATATAACACTATTATCAGTCTTTCTTGTGAAGTAATTATACAATTTGAATTACCTGAATTTTACGTTTGTCTATAAGTGAATCTCCTTAAATGTAGAAAATAGATTTACAATGATAAAGCCCATTATAATCCATTATGTGCGACCTACATCATCTAAAAAGGAAATAAACTGAGAAAAAAGACTGTATAATCAATTTGTTTAAATTCAATTCATTTTGATAGAATGGAATGTCATTGACATTTCTTTCTTTAGTTCAAAACTAATGAATTAAGAATATGAAATTCCTGATTTCATTTTATGGATTATATATCACTGAAATAATAATCCTTTATTATAGTTTGGTCAATATAATCCCAGAACTGTAATTGATGGCTATTATCTTTTATATTGTAGTAGTTACTTAGATAAGTTTCTTTCAATAGTTCAGTAGAAAAGCTGTTTAAAGGTAATCAAAAAACAATATATAGAATCATATTTATTGTATATTACTCTCCAGAGATGTAAAGTGGTGAATCCCATTCAATTGATTATTCTACAATGATCCGTAGAGTTGCGATTTCGTCTGTACACGGAATCCAGCCTGTTGATCTCGAAGTTGGGCGTCTAATGAGTCCTTCATTCTGTTTAACAACACCCTGTTGAAACGTTTCCTGGTATTGAAAGAAGAGTGATGCTCGTGTAGTTATCACACCTACTGAGATCGCTTTTCTTTGGTATTTCGATCAGAAGTCCTTCTTTGCAGTCTGTTGGTACTTGTTCTTCATCCTAAATCTTACTGAAGAGAATGTGGAGTATCTTTGCAGTTACCGCTACATCTGCTTTCAGTTCTTCTGCCGGAATGTTGTCTGGTCCTGCTGCTTTGCCACACTTGATTTGTCTAATGGCCATGATGATCTCTTCAACTGTTGGTGGGCCAACATCGATTGGGAGGTCTGTGGGTGCTGCTTCGATGTTGGGTGGGTTCAATGAGACTAGTCGATTCAAGAGTTCTTTGAAGTGTTCTACCCATCTGTTTCGTTGTTCTCCAATGTCGGTGATTACTTTGCCTTCCTTGCTTTTCACTGGTCGTTCTGGTTTACAGCAATTTTCAGCGACTTTCTTTGTTGTATCATACAATTATCTCACGTTTCTTTCTCTCGCAACCTTTTCTACCGTCATTGCTAAATCTTACCCATATTTACGATTGTCGGTTTTGATACTCCTCTTCACTTGCTTGTTTACTTCTGTGTATTCGGCTTGTGCCTTGGCTTTCTCTGCTATTGTTCGGCTGGTATTGATTGCTGCCTTCTTCTTTCTCCTTTCTTCAATCTTATCTAGTGTATCAACAGTGATCCATTCCTTGCGGTGGTGCGTTTTGGGGTCAAGAACCTTATGACATATTGGAGTGATTGCCTCTTTTATCCCTTTCCAGTTGCTCTCCTTGGTAGTTCCCTCTCCATTGAGTAGATCATTGGAATGCCTGGAACTTATTGTTGAGGGCTATGTTGTCCTCCCCGTTGTCCGGTGCTTTTTGAGTTTTAATTTCATATTGGTGACCAGCAAATGATGATCTGAAGCTATATCAGCTCCTCTCCTGGTTCGCACATCCTCCATCATGCTCCAGAACGATTTGTTAATGCTGATATGGTCAATTTGGTTCTGTGTAGTGTGATCCGGTGAAATCCATGTGGTTTTATGAATGCGTTTGTGTGGGAATATAGTTCCATATATGACCAGTTTATTGAAGGCACATAGGTTTGCAAATCTCTCATAATTTTCGTTCCTTTCTCCCAGTCCATGTCGTTCCATGACGTCGTATCCAGTGTTGTCCATTCCAACCTTGGCGTTGAAATCTCCCATCAGAATGGTCAGGTCCTTTGTTGGACATTTCTCGACGATCGACTGCAGCCTACCGTAGAATTGATCTTTAACGTCTTCATCGTAGTCGTTGGTTGGCGCATAGCATTGGATAACATTTATTGTAATGCCCTCTTTCTTTGTTTCGAAGGAGGTTTTGATGATCTTTGGTCCATGAGATTCCCATCCAATAAGTGCATTTTGTGCTTGCTTGAATAACGTCAGTACAACTCCTTGTGCATCTGGAGCCTTTCTCTTCTTCATGGCCGGAGTAAAACAGAAGCTCCCCTGAAGATAGTCGTTGTTGTCTAACCTGCGTCCAATGTGTTTCACTGGTCCAAAGCACCTCCAGGTTTTATTTCCTCATATCTGCAGCAATTCGGAAGACTCTTATGGTCTACCGCATTGTCCTGACATTCCATGTACCTATAAAAGTTGTTGCTCTGGTTGTCAGAAGGGGTATCGGCCTGTTGACTTTCGAAGGAACCTGGCTTTCATCATGAGGCCTCATAACTCTTCTAAATGAAGACCTAACTCTCAGAACAGAGATTTTTAAAGGTTTGAATTATTTTTTCCGTTTAGCGTTTCTTTGGTGAGTAAGGTTTCTACAGGATGTAGTCGCTTCCCCTATTCCCAACCCTTTTCCTTTAACTGTGGTTGAGATCGGCAGTAACCCAACTGGGGCTCCAGGAGGAGTTGTTGATATTATACAGTCATTATTTACTATCACTGACTCATTCGATAAATAAGTCACTGATTCTTAAAACAATAAACCAAAATAAGTCAACAAGCTAACTCGTCAATTCAACTGGTCCTATAGTAAACGGCCGGTCATTCAAATACATAACCAATAAAATACGTTGTTACTGATGAATTCATAACGTTATAAAGTTTTATAAACAGTAGTGACATACGGTATAGTTCGGTTTAATTAATTCGTAATAAAAAGAAATAATCTAGAATAAAAATCAGTCTATAAATAATTATTCATTGCAATTTATCATTTATTCAAATAGAAGGACTTTTCTTTGAGAAATAAAGATTATCATTATTATATCTATATAGGTTAAAACATCCGAATGGAGTATCAAAATACTAAAGAAATCAAAGGAATGACACCGCTTTGCTTCGAAATACTTTAAATGTAATAAAAGAATGGAGAGTGAGAGAAAAACAGAAAAAATCTTATTGAAAGTAAATCTTTACCTAAGTTATCAATATACATAGTTTGTTACTGTTTATTCTTTCATATGTATGATTGTCCAATATTGTTGTTTCTGCTCATAGAATATGCATAAATTAGTTAAATAATTGAAGAAGAGATTGTAAAGAAAAGGTTCATTTACTTCATTACATTGATCCATTCAATGCACATACCATAGTCTTCATATAGTGAAATATCAAAAAAAGAAAAAGAAAATTACAGCTAAAAATAATGAAATCTAAAACAGCTTTCAATATTTTAAATACGAGGTATTCGTGCAGTAGTTGTTTTATCTAATGTCCAATCATTGTATTGTGAATGATACATATCTAGTTGGTCTATTTGTTGTTGACTTTCACAGTCAATAAATGCATTAAAAGGTTGATTAAATGATACATTTGAAATAGGTTGTTGAATAGTAGTTGGTTGCATAGTAATTGATGATATTTGATCAAATGTATCTTCATTATTGAATTCATTATCATCACAATTGATTAATGCTTCTGTTTGATATATTTGATTATCATCATCAGATAATTTTGGCCGTTGTAAATGATTATCATGACGATTGAATGTTGTTGTAGTTCGACCATCTTGAATGTAATAATCAGGTAATAATGTATCTTGTACGTTTGATTTTTGAGGAGTTATCATATTATATTGACTAAGTGATCTCAATTCTTCAGGATATCTTATATGAATAGTTGGAGATCCTGAGAAAATTTGGGATGTAGAATTGTTTAAATTGTATGGAATTTGTGAATAATTTCTTTCTTTTTTTGGAGAATAATTTGGTGGTGTTTTACTAATATTCATTGATGAAGCAGATTTTGGACTTGGTGGAATAGCAAATTCATAAGTACCTGATTCTTGCCAATTTATAAGTCTTCTATTAGGACATGGTGATATTGATTTTCTGTTAGTGAATTTCAACTTGGTATATATCGGTGATGATATTTTATGTAAATTAGTAAGAATTCTATCTGTTTTGTTTGGTGTATCATATGCTTCAAAAATAGTGTTTCTATTTTGACGATAATATCCATTTTGTCCAATTGGAGTCCCTGTTTTATATGGATAGGAGAAATTTCCCCAAGAAGATGTAGAAGGATCAATTATATCAAAAATGTGTTTTTCAGACAGTGGAAATTCTGCTCGATGTTTACGCCTTTGAAAATGATTTAAAACCAAACAAAAGAGTAACAATATAGGAATTGTAATAATTAGTACCAAAGGAATAAGCCAGAATAATGTCCATCCTTTTAAATAGTTTATATCTTCAGTGGTATAACTTGGCGTTTCTGTGCTCACATAATGACTATCCGTTTGGTTTATTTCAATGATGGTTGTATTTAAGACACCTAGATCAGTAGTAGTGTTAATTTGTGGTGTGTCAGTGTGAAACGGAAAGTTAGTAGTTGTTGCCAATGAATTATTTGGTTCTGAAGTTGTTGTACTAATTAGAGGTAAACATGGATCTTCTGGTAGCCAAGTAAGTGTACCATTATTATCTTTTTGACAGGATATATTTCCAAAAGGGCAAGCTAGTTCACATCCAATTACGTAGTCTGGGATAAATGTTCCATTTATTAATACATTATTGCATACTACTTGTTCACATTGTTGTAAGATATCACAGGAAAGACATACTATAAAATAAAAACAGTGAGTTAAAGTGTTATGATAAGTAATCTAATGGCGTTGTAAGTCGTAGTTAAAATATTCTTTCTATACTGAATAATTACAACAACCCACATAAAGTCAGTAATCAGAAAAAACGTCAGCTATCATTAAAGAGGTAGTCAAAGTCATGAAAAAACAAAAGTAAGATGTTGAAATCATGAGTCGATTGAAGCTAGACCACCATGGAAAACCTGGAAGCACTGGACGGCCGTTTCGTCCTATTATAAGACTCCTCAGCGGTGGAGTTCAACCAAGTCTGTTGTAGAGATATCAACTCACTGAAGACAATTGGTGAACGGTTGCTCAAAATTCGTGGATTGGTTGAAGTTAGACATTAACATCTTTGGATGCCGGCTCAGTGGTCTATCAGTTGAGTGCTCTGGCGCGAGACTGGTTGGTCATGGGTTCGAATCTCGCAGGTGCGGGATCGTGGATGCGCACTGCTGAGGAGCCCCATAATAGGACGGAACGGCCGTCCAATGCTTCCAGGTTTTCCATGGTGGTCTAGCTTCAATTGACTCATGATTTCAACTATGGAAATACTGAAATATCCACAAAACACCTTCTGATCTAAAAAAGTAAAATGTCCCAAAGCGAATGAATTATTAATATCCCAGAGACTCATTATCACAGAACTACCTTCTTTTAAAAATCAAATGATTGTTTATGAAACAGCTTTGCTTAATAAAATTGACTTCAGTGTCTCTATTAAATATATTCCTTCTGTCATAAAGGAAACAGTTCAGAACACATAGTTTGATGTGACTTTAAAGAAGTCTTCTGAGTTTAATAATCAATATAATGTTCATTTACATATGCAAACTAGAATTTGTATAGTGAATAAAAAGAATCTGAGGTCTAAATATGCTTTAAACTGCCAACACAGTAAGTTTAGTCGAGTAAAACTTGAAGTTTAACAAAATATTGGATATTGAAAACATGAAATGTAAAAATAATTCATTGTCTATTTGAGAAAACATCTTTCAAATATAATTCTATTCGGTGTAAAGTAAAAGATCGGTGATAATTGAAAATCACTTTTATGCTGCTTTCGGAGAGATGAACAATTCATAGTTAATTTCCATTTTGAATTGAAATAGGTTGACATCGGAAAGATCTGACCAATTGTTGAGATAATATCAACAAGGTGAAATATCTCTAACTGTATTGTAAATGAGATACTTTCAAACTGACATAAGTCAAAATGTTTAAAATGAAACTGAATTATGGCCAGTTCAATATTACGTAAATGAAGCAAATTATTAGACAATAAAATTATGCAGAAATGTTGATGGAAATATGTTGTAATCGTCCTGATCGTGATGAAAACCAAAGTTTAATAAACGTTTACAGTAAATTAAGTTATGCTTAGTGAATAAAGATGTAGTAATAATGTGTTTTACAATTAATTAATCACTTAGTAGTGACTATTGTCATGTATCTCTAGTACTTTAGAGCTGATCGCGTTCTATCTGTCAACTTAATATATGCCAACTAGTCTAAATGACTGTATATCTTTTGCACTGAGTTGAAATATGAGTGGGTTGAAGACAATGGACAGGAAACCCTAAACCTAGACTTTTGGTTTTCTCTAGCAAGGTGTAACGGAAATCTTTCATCACAACATAGTGCACACGATTTCAAATCATTAGTGTACACATCGTATCTGACTGATAGAGTTCGTCCAGCACTAATTTAAGACAAAATGGAATAATTTAGTCACTACAAAGCGATCAATGAGTTGTAAGTGCATCGCAGTCCCACCACCCGAATAGATCAATGGTAACATTTCTGATTGTGAAGCTGTATTATGCAGAAAGAAAACATCGAACAGGCAGTTTATGAACTTTCAGAGTTGGGTACTGATAAATAGGAAGAGAAATTTAATTCATTTTTCATCATCAAGAGCAGGACGAGTATGCACTAAAGACACTTAATGATTAGCTGAATATAATCCAACGAACACCTCTGGAGAACGACTTCCCACCTTAGTTTACTGAAAGTAATCTAAAACCAAAACGTCAATATGGAAGTACTTCCATAGACCTGAAGATAGTTTTATTCACGAACATTGAATTTGAGGTAGATACAGCGATTGAGATATAAAAAAACATACTATCGAGGTCTCTAAAAAAGACGTTTTATTCTGCAGAGTTCTGGACCATTTTCTCGTGCAAGAAACTCATTTCAGAAAGTATCAAGGATAAACCGCCACTTTGAGCCACCATGTGAATCTACCAGTTTACTTGCTTGTATATAGCAGTTTATATTGGTCGTACAAAGGGAGCATTTAGTAAATGAATAATTAAGTACTACACTGGATTGCTATCTAAAGAGGAATACAAATTGGTCAACAGCTTAGTCCTTAAACACATAATCAGTTCGGGTCATACTGCATCACATAAAACTTCGTTCATAATCCTCTACAAAGGAAAAAGAACTTACTCAAAAATAGTAAGCAAAGATGGATAGTGGCTAGCAGTG